>NC_056750.1:680595009-680705850 GCF_019279795.1 Protopterus annectens
GCATGCATGAATGTATAATTAGAAGGAGTGACATCCATGAAATCATGAATGCAGAGAGGAATATGGCTCCTTAAGCATGAATCCACCATGGACTTGAGATCCTAGTGAATTTAAATTTTTAAACCATAAACAACTTTCACCTGTTAACCACATTTGAATGGATGCAGGATGACTTGTTTCTACCTTTGACAAAAAAGCCAAGAAAGAAGTATGGATATCAGTGACATTATTTGTAAACTGTAGTTTTGAGTTTATCAGTTACATTTAGAAAGTCTGAGTCAAGCATCCAGAATGAAGAAAATATATGCAGAAAAATAACAGGAGACATTCTTTAGCAGCACTGAAATTCTTAAAGTGGCAGATTGGATGCAAGGAAAAATGGTGTACATGTGTGTCTGTGACAGAGTGATTATGTAATGTGTTTGTGTTTATATATATATATATATATATATATATATATATATATAGAGAGAGAGAGAGAGAAACATATGTATACATATATATTTATATATATGTGTGTGTGTGTGTGTGTGTGTGTGTCTGTGTCTATGTATGTATGTATGCTGTGTGTAATTAACATGATGTTCTTCATCTCACATTGCTGCAGTCCTTACTTATGGGTAGTCTGCTGTCCTCGGTCGGCCCGAATACCAAAGTATTAGGCTGACGTCGGTCATGGGCGCACAGCCCTGACATCAGAGCGTCAGGGTATAAAAGCGCATGACCGACGTCATATCCTCAGTCTTTTTTGCCGCATGGTCCGATGCAGAAGCAGCGTTGCAAGTGCCGTTCGGCTTTCTGAAATTTTTCGTTTTCGGAGTTTCAGACCGATACCAAGTTGGGCTAAGTACCCCGTTGGGGAACATTTTTGTTTTTTCTTGCCTCAGTTATTTACCGGATGTCAGAAAAAGTGAATAATTGTATTTCTTGTGGGAAGCAGATACCGCATAGGGATTACCACTCGCTTTGTATTCCTTGCTTGGGACCGAGCACCCACGTAGTTGGGTGTCGGTTTTGTGCTAGGTTTAATAAGCGCACTATTAAGAGAAGGCTAGATTGCGCTAGGTTAGTCTTTGGCAAGCGGTGTAATTATAATATGCCGTCGGATCCTCCGACGCCCGCTTCCACGAAGAAGCTTAAAGACAAATCTGTAAAGTCTAGGCAGGATGATTCGTCCGTTTCGGACGCTGGTCCTTTAGAGACTACAGTGGAACAGGTGGATCCGGCTGAAGTTTCTGTTGAGTCTCAGGGGGAAATCTTGATTTTACAGGATGTGGCCTCACAGGAGTCAGGTCAGGCTGAAGGGGCCTCTCAGGTTACTATTCTCCCTTCTATGCCTAAGGGGGTTAGGCCTTCTGCTACTGTTTCTAGGGCTCCTTCTAAGGGCAGGTCTGTTTTGCCTTCTTCTGGTGTTAGTTCTGGTTCTTCAGGGTCTGTGCCTAAGAAGCATATGCTTAAAATGGCAGAAGATTTGATTACTTTAATTAGAGGTTCCATGCCCCCTCCTGATAAGAGGCCCAGGGTAGAGCCAGAGTTGGAAAGTTTGGAGCAGGCCTCAGATGATTCTGAGTCTTCTGCTGAAGACATTCAAGATTTTCCTCCTTATTCGGATTCTGATGCAGAGGATTCCACTCCTTCTGCTTCCCCTCCAGAGGATTTTTCATTTTCAGAAACCTTACACTCTATGAGGGAACATTTTAAGTGGGAAGGACAGGATTACTCAGATTCTAGAAAGAGGCTTAGGGAGTTATTGTTTTTACCACAGCATAGACCCTTGGCTATACCTCCTGTTTTGGATGTTGTTCAGGATGTTTTTTCGGAGGCCTCATTTAATCCAGATTCTATGCCTCCTGCACCAGTTAAACCGGACAGGTATTATAGGGTACCTGAGGCTCATAAATATCTATTTTAAGAGTCCTAGGGCGGACCCAGAAACTATTAGTCAGGGGCCTAAGGGTGTTAGGGCTTCTGTTGTAAAGAATCCGGTTCCTCTAGATAAGGAAGCTAGAGCTTTGGACAGATGGGGTAAAAAGGTGTATACCTCTTCTACTTTAGCAATGAGGGCTTTAAATTGCCAGTTTCATATGTTGAAATATCAGAATTTCCTCCTTTCTCAGCTAAAATCTAAAGTGGATGCTTTGGCAGAGGGCATAGAGTGTAAAGAATTGCAAGATTTGGTGCATGTTTCTGAACAGGTGGGGAAACATTCTTTGCAGTGTGGCTTTGATGCTTTACAGGCTTCTTCTAGAGTGGCTGCCACTGGTTCAGTTCTTCGAGGCACGCCTGGCTTAAGGATCAGAATTTATCTGAGCATGTTAAATCTAGATTTCTGGATGACCTGTTACATTCTGGAGTTTTGTTTGGTCCCCCTGTGGAGTCTGTTTTGAAGAAAATGGAGGACAAGGCTAAGTCTATGCAGACTGTTAAAGATTTTTGCAGGTGCAACCTCCTAAGTTTAGTAGAAATTGGCCTGCTAAGGGGTGGACGATCCTTCTTCTGATTCTCAGCCTAGGGGTAGATCTAGGCGTGGTAGGGGCAGAGCTCAGAGTACCTTCAGGCCTAGAACATGGAGTTCGCCTGCTCAATCTGCTGGTGAGGGTAGGGGCCAGTCCTTTCGTAAACAGGCCCAATGACCTGCATTTTCAGCTGCCAGATTCTTCTTGCCTGGCAGCTCCTTTGGGAGGAAAACTAGCTCTTCAAGCAAAACTGGTTTTTAATCACCCAAGACAAATGGGTGTTGGACATTATAAACAAAGGTTACAAGTTTTATTTCCATACATTGCCTCCTTTCAAAGGTATGCCAGACATTCCTCCTCGGCAAAGGATAGAGGCTCACAAACAGATTTCATTACTTCTTCACATGGGGGCTATACAGCCAGTACCTCTATCAGAAGTGGGTCTAGGATTTTATTCCCGCCTGTTTCTAGTACCAAAGAAAGGGAACACGTGGAGACCGATTTTGGATTTATCTCTCCTCAACACTTATTTGGACATTCCAAAGTTCAAAATGTTGACATTACAACAGCTTTTACCTCTGCTGGGAAAAGATCACTGGATGGTAACTTTGGATCTAAAAGAGGCTTATCTTCATGTTCCTAACAGGCCCAGTTGCAGGAAGTACCTGCGTTTTCGAGCTGGAAATTTACATTATCAGTTCTCTGCATTGCCTTTGGGTTTATCTACTGCCCAGAGTGTTCACAAAGGTTCTGGCTCCAGTGATAGCCTTTTTCAGGATGGAAGGAATACAGATTTATCCTTATTTGGACGATTGTCTGATTATTGCACAAGACAAGGACGAGCTTCTTCAGCATCTACAGTATGTGATGGTAGTGTTAAGATGCCTAGGGTATTCTGTGAACGAAACAAAGTCCAGTCTAGTACCCTCTCAGGACATGTGCTTTCTGGGTGTGAGACTGAATACAGCTTCCCAGATGGCCTTTTTGACCCCGGACAAACAGAAAAGCCTTTCACTTTATTTCCATCAAATGTCTCTACAGTCCAGGCTGACTGCAAGGACAGTCCTTCAAGCCTTGGGGTTCATGGCATCTTGTATTCTGGTGCTTCACAATGCCAAATTGCATATGAGGAAGCTTCAATGGTATCTCAAAAATGTATGGACACAACACTGCCAAGATCTAGACACTGTCATTCAGATAATACCTTGCATTCAGAAGGAATTTTGTGGTGGGCTCAGGAATGTCACCTAAACAAGGGACTCTCTGTGACCCGACCAGAGGCGAGTCAGATTCTAACGACAGATGCCTCGGACAAGGCTTGGGGAGCACACCTCAATGGAAAATGGGTGCAAGACACGTGGCCTGCCAGACTTCAACATTTGCATATCAACTTGAAGGAGATGTTAGCAGTCCAATTTGCATTGATGGCTTTCAAGGAGTTACTTCACCCAGGGCAGGTGTTGATTCTAACAGACAACACAACTGTCATGTGGTACATCAACAAGCAAGGGAGAACTCATTCGTACCCTCTTTGCAGACAAGCGATGATTTTGTGGGAGACAGCTTTCAGTTACAACCTCAATCTCCAGGCAAGATTTCTACCAGGAGCACAGAACTCCTTAGCAGATGTTTTGAGCAGACAAATAGTGGACCCTCACGAGTGGAAATTGGATCCTCATGTATTTCAAAAGTTGACAGTGTCATGGGGAACTCCAGACATAGATCTGTTCGCTTCTCCACTAAATTACCAGTTGCCAAAGTTTTGCACAAAAAGGTTTCATCCCACAGCTTGGAAGGTGGACGCTCTGTCATTCATTTGGAACAATCTTCATGTATATGCCTTTCCACCTCTACCTCTTCTGCCCAAGGTTCTCTTGAAGGCCAGACAAGACAAGCCATCCATGATTCTGATAGCACCGGATTGGCCTCGACAACACTGGTACCCACTACTGAGGAGTTTGGTACGAGCCTCCATGGCCTCTGCCTTTGATTCCGCACCTTTTGTCTCAGGAGGGCAATCACTTTCTCAATGTCAGAATTCAGTCTCTGCATCTAACAGCTTGGCATATTCTGTTTTAGACTCTGGAGGTTCTCAGCTTCCACAACAAGTTTTGAATGTTATTTTGGAGGCCAGGAGGCCTAGTACAAGGAAAGTTTATGCTGATAAATGGAGGAGATTTTTTATTTGGAGCAAAGGGAAGGACTTTGATGTTTCCAAGCCTAATTTGAGTGCTTCTTTACAATATCTTACTGAGTTATTGGACAAGGGTTTGTCCTTCTCCTCCATAAAGGTTCATGCTGCAGCCATTTCGGCTAATTATGACTGTGTCCCTCCTTTATTCTCTCATCCTTTGTTTAAGCAGTTTCTCAGAGGGGCAAAGAACATAAGACCCCCACGTAGAGCTCCTACTCCTGCTTGGGATCTCAATTTTGTGTTGGAAAAGCTTACTCTACAACCTTTTGAGCCTGCAGCTACTGCCGAGTTAAAGTATTTGTCATGGAAGACTGCTTTTTTGTTGGCCATTACTTCTGCAAGAGGGGTTTCTGAATTGCAGGCCCTTATGGCAGTGGAGCCTTTCTTGATTTTTCATAAGGATAGGGTATCTTTGCGTACTAATCCTTCCTTTATGCCTAAAGTGGTTTCTAGTGTGGCCTTAAACCAAACTATTCATTTGCCTACTTTTTATGCAAATCCCCAAAATAAAGGGGAGAAGATTTTGCATACTTTGGATATTCACAGGCAGTTGCGTTATTATTTGAGCAGAACCAGGGAGTTCAGACAGTCTCAGCAGTTGTTTGTTTCTTTTGCTTTGGGTTCGCAGGGTAAACCTGTTTCAAAACAAACTATTTCTAAATGGATTGGGTTTTGTATTTCTTTTTGTTATTCCCATCATGGTAAGGAGATTCCGGCTGGAATCAGACCTCATTCCACTAGAGCTACTGCAACTTCTACTGCCTTTCTATTTTGGAAGCAGCCACTTGGAGTTCAGTACATACTTTTTCTAAACATTACCACCTTCCTCTTTATTCTAAGTCTAGGGCTGGATTTGCCACTGCAATATTACAGGGCATTTTAGCAGCCCCTAATGCTTTATGATTTTGCCAACCTCCCTTTCCCGTTGCTTTGGGATTCTACCCATAAGTAAGGACTGCAGCAATGTGAGATGAAGAACATAGTACAGTTTTGTACCTACCATAAATGTAGATGTTCAAGATCCACATTGCTGCAGTCCAATTTTCCCTCCCTCCTTCCCCTCTGTAGCTTAGCATGGTTATATGGTTTGGGTGATGGCTGTAGTTGGGTATATCTTTTGGGAAGGTACTCTGTTTTTTGGCTGTGGCCTTTCTTTTAGGGCCTTCTGACATCTGGGGCAAGAAAAGACTGAGGATATGACGTCGGTCATGCGCTTTTATACCCTGACGCTCTGATGTCAGGGCTGCGCCATGACCGACGTCAGCCTAATACTTTGGTATTCGGGCCGACCAAGGACAGCGGACTACCCATAAGTAAGGACTGCAGCAATGTGGATCTTCGAACATCTACATTTATGGTAGGTACAAAACTGTACTTTTTTTGTGATTGTTTAATTGCAATAAAACTGCATTTTAATTTATTTATTTAGGGTTGTTATTGCATATACTGAGCCATAATGGTGAAATGAAAGCAAAATGCCATAAACAATACAAAAAAACAGCTTATGGGTTGCACAGTGTATGATGCAGATTATGTAAATTTCAATAAAGTAGATAGTTTGTAGATCTTACTATGATGAAATAGAGCAGCAATAGCAGATGCAGAGATAAAATGTAGAAACAACATTTTAAAAGTTAACATGCTGTTTTGATTATCTGACTACAATACACTGACTCTGGTCACTTTTTCTACACCAATTGTGATATAATGTGTGTAACTAAGACACATATCCGATCCACTATTTTTACATTTTTTAAACTTTCTTTGTGCATCATCAAAAACGTATCTACACTCTTGGTTCATTATTAACAGTTTATCTATACATCTGACTTCACTTCAAAGCTACTAAAACTACCCTAAACCCATTGTGATAGTACTCATTAAAAACGGAAACTTGCACACACAAAATATAGACACTGACAACCCCAACGTACCTTATCCTGCCTAAAACAGCCATCTGTTTTCAAATATATACTTAGTTCAAAAAAGAAAGTAAAATAAAACAAACAAGGGAAGTAGTTCTCATTCACTACACTGAAAAAAAATGATAGCCCTTCTAGAAATTAAAATTGTTTCTATTAGCATGAAAAAGTTAAAATAAAAGATTAAAAAGAAAAATAAATCTGACTACAACTATCCGATTAATTATCTAATTATCTTTGTTAAACCTAACTAAAAAGCATACTATAAAACTAACAAATCTAAACATAACCGTCATGAAGTTACAAAAGTACATTAAGTAAATGAACTATTACAACAAAAAGAACAGCTGAAAGTGACCACAGAACTAGACTACAGTGCTAGCCATGGGGCACTCCTTTCGTTAAAATGTATGTATTACCTAAAGCCGTATTCATTAGACTTGAGCAGTTAACATAGCATTTTAACATCAAGGGTGTTCTAAGATAAAAACACAAAAGATGCGTGTAATATGTGGCGCCTGGTTTGCATGATACATGAATTATATTATGGTGTTAGTCTTTCAAGGATTTGAGTTCTCTAATCTTTTCCACAATAACTGGACATTCAATTGTGGAGTTACTGGCAAGTATGTGTATACATATGTAGTACCAGCCTTTCAGTTTTGTCTTGGGGACTGAACTGTGTAAAAGTTTGTTCTAACTGTTGGGCATTTGCCCTTAAAACTACCAAGAACAGACTTAACATGCTTAAAACATATTTTATTTATTTTGTTTATATATATGTTTATGGTACCTACCTGGTCAGTAAAGAGCAAAAGTAAATACATATGGTATTGACCTGGTCAATACAGAGGGAAAAAAATTATTTAGTTTTGCTCTTCATTGACCAGATCAGTTTTTCTAGGTCAGTATTCTCTTTTCGATCAGAACCTGAAGTGGTATACATAATTACTAAGGAAAATTTGGCCATAGCAATCTGGGCCTTCCCGTACTCACTCTGAGCACTAGATAGTTCTAGAAGAGTGTCACTAGTGTTTGGAAGACCTCCATGATGAAGACTAGCATAAGTAACACATGGAGGAGAGCAGTGTAAAATCGTGAAAATATGGAGAAGAATGGTGAGCAGAGGGAAATTATGCTGGACAGGGTAGTAGATGCTGGACATTGTCAGCTGATTCTGTCATAGAAGATGATATTTGGATTGCAGTAGGAGAAAATGATTTTATAAAAGAAGGAAAGGTATAAAAAGATTATCAGGTAAGGTTTTGCAGTCAGATTAAGTGAATCGTAAATTAAACAGTTTTGGAAGGAACATTACACTGTAAGGGCTTTTTGTAAGTACTTGACAGAGTGGTGGGTAGTATATTTACAGAAAAGTACAATATATATCTATGGGTGGAACTGCAGCCAAGGAGAGAAGAGAAAATATGGAATGAACAGATAAGAGAAAGTAGGTTAAATAGTTTAGAAAAAAATAATACTGACTTTTCTTCTTTAAAGAAAAGGAGATTTATGAGTAGAATAAAACGAAAGTTATGAAATTGTTGTAAAAACATAATATATTCTTAGGGGAAAGAAGGAAGAGGTATTTTCATACCTGGCAAAATGGTAAAATATGGCAAGTGTGTGATAAAAGAATTGAAAGAAGAAGAAATGGAAATAAAGTACAATCAGAAAGATATTCTGGATAGTGTGAAAGTTTTATCAGGGAGGTTTAAAGGGAAAGCATTGCTGAAGTTAATAACATGTGGTATGAATAATTTTTCTGTATAAGCAGTTGAAAGATGGAAAGAATTACTCTGGATGAGGTGGATAGTGTACTTAAGCAGTTAAGAGGGCTTTTCACCAGTAAAGGATGGCTAGGTTATGATGTATATAAAAACTTGAATGAGCAGCCAAAGAATGTTTTTGTTAAAATATTTAATGACTGCTTTGAGAATGGGGTGCAGGAAAGTAGTATATGTGAAGGTAATATAAGGTGTATATGGAAAAAAAAGAAAAGTTATATAAAAACTGGAGTCTAATTACATTGAGGTATGCAGTTCATAAAATATCAATTGAAATATTACAAAAGAAGCTTGAGAATGAAGTAATGTTGGGCTGGAAGGTAGATAAAGTCATGAATTAATTGTGGTAAAAGAAGTTGTATATGATGTACTGTTTGGAGTGAGTGGTGTCAAGTTAATGGTGGGAAGACGTAAGCATGACATTTGATTATGTGAGACATAAATGCTTATGGGAAATGTTGATGCAGTATGGGTTTAAAGGGAAAATCGTGAACTTATTAAAGATGGCATGTAATAATAACAGAGCTAGAGTAATGGTTAATGATGGTTTAGTGAGGAGGTATAAGTGAAGAGAGGTGTAAGACAGGACTGCCCTGTAAGCAGAGTATTTTCTTTAGCAATGGGTATTGTTGCTTGTATTACGAGTGACAAGTTGGGTGAGGGTGCATAGAGATTACATAACTCTGTTGAGTTCCTAGTTTTTTATCATATGTCGATATAGTTATTGCAAGAAAGGAGTTAGATGAAAAAGAAGTTGATTGATATCATTGATCGATGCTTTAAATAAATTGGGATTACAGTTGTGTAAAAAGACAAGTAAGAGCTTAGTGATGTAACTTAAATTGAAGATGGTTGTTTTTTCTGACCAAAAAAATTGAGTTACTTAGAATAGTACTTGGTAAAGTAGAAAAAGTAAAGAAATAGTGCGAGGCAGTGATAGAAAAACATAAAAGGAATAAGTGATCTGATGATTTTGATCTTAATTCATTCCTTACTGATGGGTGTCTGTTCCGTCCTCAGAACCAAGTTGGCTTTATCCCAAGGTCGTGCCAGTCAAAAACTCTCGAGCTAAGCTTTACCCATAGTGCCCTTCTTTCAGTTACCTCAGATCTCATTTGCCACATTGCCGAACAGCCGTGTCAAGCCAGTTCTCGACTAAGCCTAGGTAAAGAAATTTTTCTAAGTATTTCTGAGAATCTTTTTCACCTTTCTGTTTAGTTGCTAGTCTACACTTTTTCTTGGAAAATCTTTTTTACTTCTCTTACTGCTCTTTTGTCACCCTTTTGAGATATTTCTTCACATACCATTGTTGGTACCCCCTCTCCCTTACCCTTGTGGTAAATTTCTCTAATAGCATTGTTGGTATCCCCTCTCCGTCCTTTCTTTGTCCTTTATTTGCCCTTTAAAAAACAAAAACAAAAAACTTTTATCGTACATCTCTGTAGCCATGTCAGAAAAAAGTGAGGGTCTGGTTTCAAACAGTGTGACCAGTGTGGCCATATGATGCCGAATTCTGATTCTCACATACCTTGTGTGTATTGTTTGAATGTACCTCATTTAACTGTTCAGCATCCCTGTGATATTTGTTGAGGGTTCAGTTCTAGAACCCTTAATGAGAGATGTAACAAACTTATTTTGAAAGACCTTCTTAAAAATGCCCTTTTCAGAGGCTGAGTCTGCGCCGGAGGGTTCACCCGTCCAAGCAAATCCCATAAAAAGATATCGCACTCAGTTCCATCTTCACCCAGTGAAAATCAGAGGGAATCTAAGTCTAAACACTTAAAAGAGACTACTGCTCTGAAAATGATCTATATGACCCCTTCTGTGGTGCCGCCTACTGAAGTTGTGCCATCAGCACCGATCATCATTTCAGCACCGAGCACTGTGGCACTGACAGTGCAACTCCAAATTTTGTCTCCCTTGGTACTGTCCAGTGATTTAACTTCGGCACCAACCATGGCACAGTCTAGAACCTTTTCTACCCTAGAAAAACTGACTCCCGTTACTCAAGCCTCCACCAAGACTGTGGTGCTGTTGGCACCTCGGACCTGTTATTTTCCAAAGGTGGATCTTTTTCTGGGGCAGCAGTTCAGCCCCTTTCTAGACTGGCCTGACTCCCCCTCAAGAATATCCATTAGATCAACCAGGAGCCTTTTGGAACTTGATGTGGTGCATCTTGTTGATCAGCTGCTTATGGCTAGAGGGAGTACTGCACCATCCAAAAACCTCCCTCCCATTAGGAGTTGAGGGTACTTCTCTAAGGATTCCAGCTTACTCTCCTCCTTTGACCTCGGAGCAGACATTGAAGACCTAGGAACCAATGTCTGTTCCGGTACCCATGACTACGGTTCCAGTGGTGGAACTATAGTAATGGGTACCAGAACAGGCATCATTTCCAGGGTCTTCGATGCCTGCTCCGACATCTGTTCTAGTACCCATGACTACGGTTCCACTGGTGGACCTCACCATGGTTTCGGAATTGTTCCTTTCACCTTCAGTTCAGTTGGAACCGAGGCTTTTTCAAGATCATGGTTGGACTGTGACTTCTCTGATTCTGATAGCAGTTCCAATTTTTTCTACGGCGCTGTCCTCTGTTCCAGTGCCCATCGTGGTACTGGCTTCTCTTGAGACTATCCCTGGGGACTGGTTCGCTGGAGCAGGGTGTGACCTCCCCGCTCCAAGGTTGTTATTCTCTGCTCTGGGCTGCCATCCCTCTTCAGGTGGGCCTGTGTTCCAGGCGATGGAGAGGGTGCTTGCCACTGCTAGGAAACCATCAGCGGACTACCCATTGACTCTTCCCTCTCAGCCCGCAACTGACACAAGCCACCGTTATAGGACATCGAGCACAAGATCCTCAGGAGACCCTATTGCAGGGTGCTCCTCCTTCTGAGTCCTCTACAGAAACCCCCCCACCGAAGAAGGACCTAGGAATAAATTGTGCAAAAGGAAGCACATTGACTCCCTGAGGAGTCTCTCACTGAGGATACAGACTATGATGAAGGGGAAGGCTCCCCACGGTCACCCGCTGAAGATATCTCCTTTGGAGGCATCCTTGAAATCATAAAACAGAGGGGTGATTGGAAGCCCTCCAACCCTTCCTCTGAGGAATCCACCTTTCTGCAGGCTTTTTGTGCTCATTCCTCTACTGTTTGGATGACCCCACCTGCAGACAAGCTGATACAACTCATGGTGCAGAGGGCTTGGAAGAATCCTGACACTGTCGAACCAATCCCAAAGAGACCAGATAAAATTTTATCACCCGTGGAAGAGAACCCACACTGGTCTAAGGGCATTCCAGTGGACACTATGGTGGTGGCATCTGCCACAAGAAGGAAGCTCATAGAGGAGAGCCAGATGGTCCACTCACCTAACAGGGAGTCCTGGGAGGTGGATCAACTAGGGAAGCGAGTGTTTGTGTCATCAACTTTGCTATTAGGTCCTTTAATTATCTGGCACATTTTACTAAACTCCAAAGGGATCTAGTTTCTGAACTCTCTGGTACCTTAGCAGGGCAAGTGTCTGATGAGGTACGCGACAAAGTTGCCTTACAGCTAGCGACCCTGGTATCTTTATCTAACTTGTCCATGTGGTTAATATCCCATGCAACCAAAGGGATGGCTAGAGCTGCAAGTTTAGGTGTAGTCATGAGACACCACACCTGGATGTGCCTGTGTGATTTCATGGATCCCTTTAAGTCTTCCTTCCTTAATGCTCCTGTAGAAGCATCTTCCCTATTTGGCTCTAAAGTAAAGGACACATTAGCCAGGTGTGAGAAGGATGGAAAAACCCTGTCTGCCATAGATGTATGTTTCTCCACCCCCAAGCATCCTTATTTGAGGAACCAGCAGAGTGGAAAAATGTGGCACAAAAAAATCTCAGGTCCTTTTCATGACACATGGCGAGTTCTTCCCCAGAGGCAGGGGGAGTAACTCTAGTGGAAGATGCCCATACAGAGGCAGAGGTGGCCCGCGTAATCAGGGGTCCAGAGATTCTTTCTCCGGATAGCCCTATCAGCGCTCCTGAAGAGTGGCCTGATTGCTTTCCTCTGGAAGCAGTCGGGATGTTTTTTCCCTGCACCAAAGAGCCTGGCATTGTGTAACCACAGATTCTTGGGTGCAGAGGATAATCACCAGTGGCTACAAAATTCCATTGAGCTCCTTTCCAAATCCACATAAACATATTCCCAATGTTCTGCCCAGTCAAAGGGAATCAGCAGCCTTAGAGATAAAAAAGCTTTGTCAAAAAAGAGTCATCCAAACAGTCCTACCAGACCAAATAGGATCCGGATTCTACTCAAGATTCTTTTTAGTCCCAAAAAAGGTAGGGGACTGGAGGCCAATTTTGGATCCCAGTGTTCTGAACAAGTTTATTACCCAGACAAAATTCCGGATGGTCACAGTTCAGTCCATTCTTGGAAAAGGATGATTAGATGTGTTCTGTGGATCTTCAGAATGCGTATTACCACAGAAAAAATGGAGAATGCTCCAGAAAGTTCCTTCACTTCTGGCTAGGAGCCAATCATTACCAATTCCAGGTTCTGCCCTTCAGACTCTCTACAGTCCCCAGTGTGTTCACAAAATGTATGGCAGTGGTTACAGCTCACTTGAGACTACAAGGATTCAGAGTGTTTCCGTACTTAGACGATTGGCTCCTCACCACCCCCACCATGCACCTCCTGGAAAAAGCCCTGAACTACACCCTGACATTGACAAAAATCTTGGGAATCTCTCTAAATTGGGAGAAAAGCAACCTGACATCTACTCAGAGCTTAGATTTCATAGGAGCGGTTTTCACTAGCCAAACTTGCCAAGTGTTTCTTCTGGATCACAGATTGCTAAGACTAAGGGTTCAACTCTGAGTGATGCTCTGTCAGGGCATGGCCTCAGCTCGACAAGTTCTTCATCTTCTGGGTTCAGTGGCTGTGGCAGTCACCATTGTCCCACTTGTGAGATTACACATGAGACTCCTTCAGTGGCTTCTTTTGCCTCACTATTACCCAAATCATCATCTATTATCTTCTCAAATACGGATAACAGAACAGTATAAAAATGACCTTTTGTGATGGATAAAGCCATATGCAATTCTTTGGAGTCAACCTTTTTCCCTTCCTCAGCCCAAGGCCACTGTGACCACGGACGCTTCCCTAATAGGGTGGGGGCATTTTCAAGGAATGATGGTCCAAGGCACATGGTCGCCCACAGAGGCCAATCTGCATATCAGTGTACTAGAACTGAGGGCAGTGCTTTTATTGTTGCAGGCATTTCACTCTGCCCTTCCATCTGAAACAATTGCCATTCAATTAGACAATATAGCTGCTGTCTGGTATATCAACAAACAAGGGGGAACCAAGTCATACCCGTTGTGTTGAGAGGCCATGAGAGTGTGGCAATGGGCGATAGCTTCCAACCACTTTCTGTTTGCAATGCACATTCCCGGGGATTCCAGCATGATTGTGGAACAACTCAGCAGATGTATCCTTCTGCCTCATGAGTGGTCCCTCAGTCAAACCATAACAGCGAAGATCTTCAGCCATTGAGGCCAGCCTTGCTGCGATCATTTCCCCTCCCCAACAAACCACAAGTGCAGCAACTATTTTGCCCTGCTCCCCCTGCAGGGGGAGTCCCTGAGGGGCACTCTGATTCATGATTGGCCCACGGGACTTCTATATGCTTCCCCCCTCTTCCCCTAATCCCAAAATTTCTAAAGAAAGCCCTCCAGTTGAGAAGCAAAGTGATCCTCATTGCACCCTATTGGCCCTGTCAAGTATGGTTCCCCTTTCTTTGGCCTTACCTGCTAGACAAGCCATGGATGTTGGATCCAACTCCAGATCTGATCTCTCACCCTCAAGGATTGATTCGCCGAAACATAGCCGGTCTCAAACCGACAGCTTTGTTTCTCCACTTCCAGTAATTGCCAGGCAGAACAATCTTTCTTCCCCAGTCCGTGACATTATTCTGGCTTTGCATAAACAATCTACTAGGAAAATTTACCATAGTAAGTAGAAAAGATTCTTAATATGGTCTGAGCAAAGAAAACTTGATCCTTATTCAGCTCCAATTAATACAGTTTTGGATTATTTGTCAAATTTTTTCAAAGCAGGAGCTGCAGCATCAACCATCCATGTTCACTTAGCTGCCATCTCCAACTTTCATAATGGTTTCAAGGACTCTTCTTTAATTTCCCATCGTCTCTGCAAGACTTTCGTAAAATTGATATCTCATATTAGACCACCCATTAAGGAACCCACCAAGTCATGTGGTCTCTCATAGATGTTCTTCATCTCACATTGCTGCAGTCCTTACATATGGGTAGTCCGCTGTCCTCGGTCGGCCCGAATACCAAAGTATTAGGCTGACGTCGGTCAAGGCACTTTAAACTGACATCAGGACGTCAGGGTACAAAAGCGCATGACCGACGTCATTTCCTCAGTCTTTTTTGCCGCATGGTCCGATGCAGAAGCAGCGTTGCAAGTGCCGCTCGCTCTGAAATTTTTCGAATTTGGAGTTTCAGACCGAATCCAAGTTGGCTAAGTACCCCGTTGGGGAATATTTTGGTTTTTTCTTGCCTCAGTGTTTTACCGGATGTCAGAAAAGTGAATAACTGTATTTCTTGTGGGAAACAGATACCGCATAGGGATTATCATTCTTTGTGTATTCCTTGTTTGGGGCCTGAGCACGACGTTGTTGGGTGTCGCTTTTGTGCTAGGTTCAATAAACGCACTATTAAGCCAAGGTTAGATTGTGCTAGGCTGGTCTTTGGGAAGCGGTGCAATTATAATATGCCGTCGGATTCTCTGGCGCCCGCTTCATGGAAGAAGCAAAGACAAAGCAGTTAAACCCAGGCAAGATGAGTCGTCCGTTCCGGACGCCGGTTCTTTAGAGGCTTCAGTGGAACCGGTGGTTCCGACGGAGACTTCTCTGGAGTCTCAGGGGGAGACTTTGATTTTGCAGGAGGTGGTTTCTCAGGAGGCAGGTCAGGCTGAAGGGGCTTCTCAAGTTACTGTACTCCCCTCCCTTCCTAGGGTGGTTAGGCCTTCTCCTTCTGTTTCCAAGGCTTCTCCCAGAGGCAGGCCAGTTTTAGCTTCTGTTGGTGTCACTCCTAGTTCAGCAGGGTCTGTGCCTAAGAAGCACATGCTTAAAATGGCAGATTTGATTACTCTGATTAGAGGTTCTTTGCCCCCTCCTGATAAGAGGCCTAGGGTGGAGCCAGAGTTGGGAAGTTTTGAGCAGGCTTCAGATGTTTCAGAGTCTTCAGCTGAAGACTTGCAGGAGTACTCTCCTTATTCTGATTCTGATGCAGATGATTCCACTCCTTCTGCTTCTCCTCCAGAGGATTTTTCTTTTTCAGAGACACTTCATTCTATGAGGGAACATTTTAAGTGGGAAGGTCAGGACTTCTCTGATTCTCGGAAAAGGCTTAGGGAATTTTTGCTGTTACCCCAGCATAGGCCCTTGGCTATACCCCCTGTTCTGGATGTTGTGGAAGATGTGTTTGCAGAGGCTTCACTTAATCCTGATTCTCTGCCTCCTGCTCCTGTTAAACCGGATAGGTATTACAGGGTGCCTGAGGCTCATAAATATCTTTATAAGAGTCCTAGGGCGGACCCAGAAACTATTAGTCAGGGACCTAAGGGTGTCAAGGCCTCTGTTGTAAAAATCCGGTTCCTCTAGATAAAGAAGCCAGAGCTTTGGATAGATGGGGAAAGAAGGTCTATACATCTTCTACCTTAGCTATGAGGGCTTTGAATTGCCAGTTTCATATGTTGAAATATCAAAACTTTCTTCTTTCTCAATTGAAGTCTAAGGTGGATGCTCTGGCGGAAGGCATTGAGTGTAAAGAATTACAAGATTTGGTGCATGTCTCTGAACAGGTGGGTAAGCATTCATTACAGTGTGGTTTTGATGCTGTGCAGGCCTCGTCTAGGGTGGCTGCCACTGGCTCAGTTCTTCGCAGGCACGCCTGGCTGAAGGATCAGAATTTATCTGACCATGTTAAGACAAGGATTTTGGATGCTCCTTTGCAGTCTGATGTGTTGTTTGGTTCACCTGTGGAGTCCGTCTTGAAGAAAATGGAAGACAAGGCTAAGTCTATGCAGGCTGTTAAAGATTTTTTGCAAGTTCAGCCTCCGAAATTTAGTAGGAATTGGCCTGCTAAGGGGTGGACGTATCCTTCTTATGATTCTCAGTCTAGGGGTAGATCTAGACGTGGTAGGGCAGAGCTCAGAGTTCTTTCAGGCCTAGAACAGGAGTTCACCTGCACAATCTTCGGGTGAGGGCAGGGGCCAGTCCTTTCGTAAACAGGCCCAATGACCTACTTTTCAGCTGCCAGATCCTTCTTGCCTGGCAGCACCTTTGGGAGGAAGGTTAGCACTCTTCAAAGAAAATTGGATGTTGATTACCCAAGACAAATGGGTATTGGATATCATACACCAGGGTTACAAGTTTTATTTCCATACCTTGCCTCCTTTCAAAGGCATGCCGGACGTTCCTCCTCAGCAAAGACTAGAGGCTCACAAACAAATTTCTCTACTACTTCAAATAGGGGCCATACAACCGGTCCCTCTGCCAGAAGTGGGCCTAGGATTTTATTCTCGCCTGTTTCTAGTACCAAAGAAAGGAAACACGTGGAGACCAATTTTGGATTTATCTATCCTCAACACATATCTGGACATTCCCAAGTTCAAAATGTTGACGTTACAACAGCTTTTACCTCTGCTGGGCAAAGATCACTGGATGGTGACTCTGGATCTCAAGGAAGCTTACCTTCATGTTCCTATCAGGCCCAGTTGCAGGAAGTATCTGCGTTTTCGGGCTGGGACTTCACATTATCAGTTCTCTGCATTGCCCTTTGGCTTATCTACTGCGCCCAGAGTGTTCACGAAGGTTCTGGCTCCAGTGGTAGCTTTCTTCAGGCTAAGAGGAATACAAATCTATCCTTATTTGGACGATTGCCTGATTCTGGCCCAAGAAAAGGACGAACTTCTTCATCATTTACAG
Source organism: Protopterus annectens (assembly GCF_019279795.1). Lineage (NCBI taxonomy): Eukaryota > Metazoa > Chordata > Ceratodontiformes > Protopteridae > Protopterus > Protopterus annectens. The sequence goes on from NC_056750.1 coordinate 680,612,365, forward strand.
TATGTGATGGCAGTGTTAAGATGCCTGGGGTATTCTGTGAACGAAATAAAGTCCAGTCTAGTACCCTCTCAGGACATGTGCTTTCTGGGTGTGAGACTGAATACAGCAGCCCAGATGGCCTTTTGACCCCGGACAAACAAAAGAATCTTTCTCTTTACTTCCACCAATTGTCTCGTCAGTCCAGGCTGACTGCAAGGACAGTCCTTCAAGCCTTGGGGTTCATGGCATCTTGTATTCTGGTACTTCCCAATGCCAAACTGCATATGAGGAAGCTACAGTGGTATCTCAAGAATGTATGGACACAGCACTGCCAAGATTTGGACACTGTCATTCAGATAATACCTTGCATTCAAAAGGAATTTTTGTGGTGGGCTCAGGAATGTCACCTAAACAAGGGACTCTCTGTGACCCGGCCAGAGGCGAGTCAGATTTTAACGACAGATGCCTCAGACAAAGCTTGGGGAGCTCATCTAAATGGAAAATGGGTACAAGACACGTGGCCTGCCAGACTTCAACATCTACATATCAACTTGAAGGAGATGTTAGCAGTCCAATTTGCATTGATAGCTTTCAAGGATTTACTTCTTCCAGGGCAGGTGTTGATTCAAACAGACAACACAACTGTCATGTGGTACATCAACAAGCAAGGGGAACGCATTCTTATCCTCTATGCAGACAAGCAATGATTTTGTGGGAGACTGCTCTCAGTTTACAGCTAAATCTTCAGGCAAGGTTTCTGCCAGGAGCACAGAACTCCTTAGCAGATGTGTTGAGCAGACAAATTATGGATCCCCACGAGTGGAAATTGGATCCTCATGTATTTCAGAGACTGACAGTGTTATGGGGAACTCCAGACATAGATCTGTTCGCTTCTCCACTAAATTACCAGTTGCCAAAGTTTTGCACAAAAAGGTTTCATCCCACAGTTTGGAAAGTGGATGCTCTCTCATTCAATTGGAGCAATCTTCACGTGTATGCCTTTCCACCTCTGCCTCTCCTCCCAAAAGTACTGCTGAAGGTCAGACAGGACAAGCCAAACATGATTTTAATAGCTCCAGATTGGCCTCGACAGCACTGGTACCCATTACTGAGAAGTCTGGTACAGGAGCCTCCATGGCCTTTGCCTTCGATTCCTCACCTGCTGTCTCAGGAGAACAGTCATTTACTCAATGTAAAACTTCATTCTCTACATCTGACAGCCTGGCATATTCTGTTTTAAACCCTGGAGGGTCTCAGCTTCCACAACAAGTTTTGAATGTTATTTTGGAGGCCAGAAGGCCTAGTACAAGGAAAGTTTACGCAGATAAATGGAGGAGATTTTTATTTTGGAGTACAGCAAAGGACTTTGATGTTTCTAAACCTAATTTAAGTGTTGCGCTTCAATATCTTACTGAGTTATTGGACAAAGGTTTGTCCTTCTCCTCTATAAAGGTTCATGCTGCAGCAATTTCGGCTCACTATGACTGTGACCCACCATTATTTTCTCAGCCTTTGTTTAAGCAATTCCTTAGAGGGGCAAAGAATATAAGACCCCCACGTAGAGCTCCTACTCCTGCTTGGGATCTCAATTTTGTGTTGGAGAAACTCACTCTACAACCTTTTGAGCCTGCAGCCTCGGCAGAGTTGAAATATTTATCATGGAAGACTGCTTTTTTGTTGGCCATTACCTCTGCGAGAAGGGTTTCTGAATTACAGGCCCTTATGGCAGTTGAGCCTTTCTTAATTTTCCACAAGGATAGGGTGTCTTCGCGTACTAACCCTTCTATTATGCCTAAAGTGGTTTCTAGTGTGGCTTTAAACCAAACTATTCATTTGCCTACTTTTTATGCAAACCCCCAAAATAAAGGGGAAAGGATTTTGCACACTTTGGATATACACAGACAGTTGCGATATTATTTGAGCAGAACTAAAGGGTTCAGGCAGTCTCAGCAGTTGTTTGTTTCTTTTGCTTTGGGTTCTCAGGGCAAACCTGTTTCAAAACAAACTATTTCTAAGTGGATTGGTTTTTGTATTGCTTTCTGTTATTCCCATCATGGTAAGGAGATTCCAGCTGGGATTAGGCCTCATTCCACTAGGGCTACTGCCACTTCTACAGCTTTTAAGGGGTGGCTACTAAAGATATTTTGGAAGCAGCTACTTGGAGTTCAGTGCATACTTTCTCTAAGCATTACCACCTTCCACTTTACTCTAAATCTCGGGCTGGATTTGCCACTGCAATTTTACAGGGCATTTTGGCAGCTCCTAATGCTTTATAGTGTTGCCATCCTCCCTTACCTCTGCTTTGGGATTCTACCCATATGTAAGGACTGCAGCAATGTGAGATGAAGAACATAGTACAGTTTTGTACCTACCATAAATGTAGATGTTCGAAGATCCACATTGCTGCAGTCCAATTTACCCTCCCTCCTTCCCCTCTGTTGTTGAAGGTGGTGGTGTGGTTTGTGTTGTACATATTGTAAATATGGTTAGTGCACGGGTGGTTGGTTAGTTTTTTGCTAGTTTTTGGCTTTGGCCTTTCTTGTTAGGGCCTTCTGACATCTGGGGCAAGAAAAGACTGAGGAAATGACGTCGGTCATGCGCTTTTGTACCCTGACGTCCTGATGTCAGTTTAAAGCGCCTTGACCGACGTCAGCCTAATACTTTGGTATTCGGGCCGACCGAGGACAGCGGACTACCCATATGTAAGGACTGCAGCAATGTGGATCTTCGAACATCTACATTTATGGTAGGTACAAAACTGTACTTTCCTCAAGCTTTAATGCAACCCCCTTTCAAACCTGCTTCTACCTGTGATATCAAGTTCTTATCCTGGAAGTCTTTATTCCTAGTGGCCATTACCTCAACTAGACATATTTCCGAGCTTCAGGTCCTATGTATTAAATGCCCTTATATAATTTTTCATAAGGACAGAGTATCACTTTAGACAAATCCCTCCTTTTTACACAAAGTTGTTTCAGATTTCACAGTAAACCAGTGTATTGACCTACCAGATTTCTTCCCTAATTTCTCCAACAAAGGAGAATATTGCCTTCACCTGTTAGATGTACATAGATGATTGAGATTTTATCTTGACAGAACAAAGGAAATCTGTAAATCAGACCAATTGTTTGTATCCTTTTTAGGCCCAAAATTAGGGAAAGCTATTTCTAAAGTAACTTTATGCAAATGGCTAAGAGACTGTATACTCCTGGCGTATCAATTTTCAAAAAACCCTATACCAGGCAGAATCAAAGCACATTCCACCAGTTCTGTGTCAACTTCAATAGCTTTTCATTCAAGGGCATCCATGGACGATATCTGTGCAGCTGCAACATGGGCTACTCCCCATACCTTTATCTCTCATTACAAATTGGATCTGGTCTCCAGGGGAAGAGCTTCCTTTTGTTCGATGGTGCTCAGTGATATTCTTCCATAAGGGCCACCCAAGACGTATAAGGTAGCTAGGGGCTCTGTCCCATCAGTGAGGAATGAATGAAGATTAACATCCTCAGATAAAGAAGTTATGTCTTATCATAATGTTCCATCTGTGTTGTTCATCTTCATTCATTCATTACGTCCCACTCTCCTTTCCCCTCATAGCGGCTCCTGGGGGATTGTCTGGGTCCAAATCTCACTCTAGGGAACTTGCTCAGATATAGCCTCTGCTTTTCTTGGCACTGTCAAACTCTATCTGAGGTAACTGGGAGAAGGGTACTATGGATAAAGCTTGGCTCTAGAAGTTTTGGCTGGCGCGAGCTTGGTATAAGGCCGACTCTGTTCTGAGGACGGAACCAACACCCATCAGTAATGAATGAAAAACAACACAGATGGAATGTTATTTTAAGACACAAGTTATTTTTTTCTGGAAACATTTGGGTTATTTGTAAAGAACATGTATTTGATTAACTTAAGTATTTAGGTAAGTTAGGTTATAAAGGAAGTTTATAGATCTGTCTGTGGAAAAAAAACAGAAATAATACTGAACCCTTTAAAAAGGGTGTTTCTACACTTGGAAAATAAAGGGCTAGGATTAATATACCCTACTGTGCATATGGTATCTTTGCACTTGTATTGCATGTTGAGATGTTGAAAAATAGAAAAAAATAACTTAATTTCCAACATTTTTGAAGTTTTGAGTGAGTTGGGATGAAGTGGAAGTAGGAAAAAGTTTATGAATGAAGCAGTTAAAGAATACCAGAAAAAAATATTATGGAAAATAAATACGAAGAATGAGAAATACAGGAAAGATTGGTATTGTAATGTTATGTATAATTTTTAGCATGTTTATCCTTGAGAAAGATTGGGAAATAAAATAGCTGCATATAATGAAAAGAGGATTAAGATTTTGGTGATTTAAGACACATCAGGATTTTTTATGGAGACTCTCGATTAACAGATTACTTGTTAAAGGGAGTATGTTATAAAAGAGAATGCACCATAGGCCATGTATATGTTGTAGTAATAGGTATCCTTCGATTTCATGGGTTCATAAGTTTGTACCGCATTGGACTTATTCAAGCAGCATCTTTTGTGGCTGTGCAGTCCAATCCTGGAGTGGCAGTCCCTTCCACAGTCCGAGCAGCAGTAGGCAGCTTTCGGCGTGGTATCACAGCAATGGATTTTCCTGAGGACTCTTGCTGTCTGCTAGCTTTGCTTACGTAGTTTCTTAATATCAAGAACTTCCTTCTGTCTCCTCTTCATTTCTTTGTCAGTCATTTGGGTCTTTTCCTCATAGCCATTTACTTAAGTCTAGAGTTGGTTTCTTCTTTTACCAAACACAACAAGGCTTTGCACATCTACCACTGAACGTCCTGAGCACAACATTCTACTTTCCTTTTTCAACTTGCGGAAGACATGTAAAGTTGCAAATACAAGTTAAATCTACTGTACGTCTTTATTTGGTAACTGAGTTAGCAGTCCCTGTTAAATTACTTGTTAGCAAGGTTTGCATCATCATCTCAGTTAGTTGTTTGTAAAAGCATTTGCAACAGTTCAGGCTAAAGAAACATCCATGACTGCCCCTCCCCACCCCCCACTTTAATAGTTTATGTATTAGCCAGTTTAATTTGGGATACGAGTTTGCATGTCCCCAACTAAAAACTAACAATTTTTAGTCCATAATTAGCAATTTACATAGTTTTAAATGTCCCTTTACCATTTCTTAAATTAAAATTGCCTACATAGACTGATTGTGTCCTGCTGCTATGATGAATTTTTTTATTTCTGCCTGCTTCGTTCCCTTCCCATCCCCAATTCCCCCAGCCACCCCCAAACCATTACACTTATTCCCTCCTAACTCCTCCTACAATGTAACCCATCCCTATAAGACATGTACATTAAAAACCCTTTTCCAGTTTCTGTCCTCTGTCAGTTCCTGCTGCAGCCCATTCCACAGACTTCTCAACCCATTTTTCCATACACAATTCTGCTTACCAAAACCTTTACTCATCCATATGCACACACATACACACACTTGTAGATTATTTCATATATATATATATATATATATATATATATATATATATATATATATATATATATATACACACACACACACACACACACACACACACATGTAAGCAGCAAACTCCGCAAACCAGCCAGGAAATGCACAGAACTGTACCAATCACCACCACAACAAAAGAATTCCAGCATTTCACAAATAAAAAAATCCACAAATAAAAAATTTAATAATAGTCCAAATGATGTCAAGTTTAATCCATTGGGCAACATAGAAACGATCAGCAAACAGATGGAAATTTCACTTTTGCACCAATGCTTGTTAATAACTTCTCGAATGTTGAAGGTGGTAGTACCATAAGTGGTACTCTAGGCATTGACAGAGAACTATTAGAGTTTACATTTTTATTTATAGATTAACAATTCTTCCCTCAGCTGATTATTGGCTATAATATATGCATGTTTTACTAATCTTTCATTGTAGCTTCTTTTAATAAACCTGACTTCCATTTTAACTGCCTCTGGTTCAAATAGTTCAATCGCACTATAAATACACCTCAGTCTTAAAAATTGTGCTGTAGTTATGTTTTCAGTTATATGAATGAGATTGACAGCTAGAAGTCTCCACCATCACGTTTAGTAAAAGGCTTAAGATATAGGTTTGTAGCCATAGTACCTTCAATTCATTTTGTAACATTTACGTCTAAAAAATCTATATTAAATAGATAAATCTTGCCCAAAAATTTCAGACCAAAAATATTAGAATTCAGATATCCAACAAATTCCTTCCAAATATCCACAGGATCCATCCAAACACATCAACAGTCATCAAAAATGCTTCCACATGTTTAAATACTTTTTAAATGGATTGTTTTCATCATAAATAAAATATATTTCCAAATATCCCATAAAAGGGGTTTTATGGAACTCTTCTGATTATAATAACGGGGGTATGAAACAATTAAATGATGTGGTATCATTCTAATGAATCTGTGTCAATACCTAGATTAATTACCACTTATGGTACTAATACCTTCAAAACTCAGGAAGTTAACAAGCATTGGTGCAAATGTAAAATTTTCATCTGTTCTCTGCCTAGTGGATTAAATTTGACATTGTTTGGACTATTATTATTTTTTTTATTTGTGGAATGCTGAAATTCTTTTTATATGTGTATGTATATACATACACATTTATCAACAATGTACATATACATACACACAAATATATACCAATACCTAAAATTCATTTTTTTTCCAGTATCATTATAAAATTCAAAAAAGTACTTTTTTTTAGATACTTTTATTTTGGACTAATATCCTTTTCATCGATACACACTTTTGGTCTCTTCCCTCATCTATACTCTACTTACTTCTTCACCTTCCCCTGCCTACAAAGTCATATCATACAGCTTTCTGCACTTAATCTAACCACTCTCCACTACCTTAACTGTCTGTGTACTACCCTGAAAACATCTCCCCACCCTTTACCGCACCACCTTCTCTCCAGTTCTCATACTACTACTTTCATTAATATACCATAAGAGCCATCATCTTACCAAATCTCCACCTTCTTCTACCCATCATCTCAACTCACTATGACAGTAAGTCAGTTGCTGCTGTTTTGTACACTCTCAGCACTAGCGCACTTCACTAACTACCATAATATTTCTACATAATATCCCAACTCCATCACAGACACCTTGTCTCTCCTTCTGTGTACCAACCTACATGCTTAGATCTGTTCTCTTATAGATGTATTACTTAAGAATAGCACTTTATTAGCAGTACTGAAAGTCAAGTATAAACACAAATGGCTCTATACCTCTACTCACCCCACCTCTTTCCTGAATTTTCCCATCAGGTAATTAAACTAATCTCATTCTTTTCATCTGGAACAAAATTCATATCATCAATGCATTTCTAGATTTTTACTCCCCAGACATTCTAACCACCAATGAAATCTTCCAAAAACCTGGCTAAAACAGGAAATAATGACAAAAGAGACCAAGCAGCTCATGCTGCAAATGTTTTATGATACTCAGAATGGACAGAAATCTTAAAAGAGCAGATGGTATTGCTATTATTAATAAAAACACCTTAGAAATAACTCCAGCCCATCTAAATATCCCAAAATGTAATAATGCTAAACTTCTAACTACATACCTCAAAATTAACCAAAATAAATCTATATGTATCTCAGCAGCATAACAGCAGTATACATTCCTCCAGGCGACAGCATTACCACAGCCGAAAATATCCTACACTGGATATCTGACAACATCCCACAGGAAACCTTCAGCTTAGGTGACCTTAATATAGACTGACAATCCATCAACTGCAGCAACCCCAAGGTCTCTATTTGCCTGTTTGGCTTCACCTGAATAATAATTTCCACCACCAGAATCAATACAAGCACTAATAGATAATCCACATTGCATTGGATATTGACAAACAAACCCTGTAATATAAAATCTTGTGGTCGCTTACCAGATACTATAAATGATCAGTTCCAACTTATGTAATCAGACAACAACATGGTTTACCCAAATAGCCTATAAATATGTATGCAATTTAACCAGATTTCACAGACACATTTATTACAGCAGTGTTACACTACAACTGGGATGTATTAGGAGTAATGCCCCTAGATGAAGCAGTTACTTCAATTACACCTTTCTAAAATAATAAATGATTTAGCATCAATTAGGACAAGAAGGATAAAAACTAACACAGCAAAATGGCTGACAAAAGAGACCAAGTAGTTTATGCTACAAAGAGATAAAGCATGGAAAGAATGGTATAACAAAAACACATGCCTACCAACATTTTTAATATCTCAGAAACTGTACCAAGATCCTTGATAAATCTGACAAGAAATCCTACTACAGTAATTTCCAGAAGTACCAAAACAACCCCAAGCTATGTTGATCCTCTTGAAATAAACTGTTAAACCCTAGCTGTATGACTTCACCCAAAAGGATTTTGTTACGATGCTTAAAGAATTAGAAAATACATTTTATAGATAAGTGCTTACAGTTGCAACAGTTGTATCTTGAGGCAGCACTCCATCATAAGGTTGTACCATACCTAGAGGCCTTTGAGTCTTGAAGATGCCCACCTATGGAAATAGGTATCCTGAACTTCTTAAGTGCTTGCAGTCTTTGAATATATAGGTAGGCTTCAATTATATTAAGCTACTGATAATTTTTTGAAGCCTGAAGAGGAAAGACTATATAAAGATATACAACTTATACTTAATAACATGTTTACTAAGTTCACCTCTGAGCAACATGGAATGTCACTTGATGTGCTGTTTGGTAATTTATCAGCTTATGAGCATAGACTACAATCCATTAATAAGAAGTAGCTGCAGCGTGATATTCTTGATTTCAGCAAGGGACAGGTTTTTGCATGTCCCTTTGAGATTGTCAGTGATAATGTTTCCCCGATTAGTTCTTCTGAGACAACTAATAATGCTAGTATAACTAATAGTGTTGGAACAACTAATGTTCAGGATGCACATGCAGGAACTCTTGTGAATAACAACATTAATTTACCAACTGCATCTCAATCATCGATAGTATCTCCAGGCATCTCTAATAATGGTTCACAGTTTTGTTTGAATGAATCTCTCTCTCTAGAGAGAGAGCACCAAGAGGGGGTGATCCCAAAGGCAAAAGAGAAAAGGGTGTACCCTCACAAAACACAGAAGCAACGAGAAACACAGGATGAATACCAGATGCAGGAATTGAATGGTCTGGTTATTAACATCTCCTCTGTGTTACTTACTGAAGGTCAAATGAGTTTATTAAATAACGGCTTATCCTTTGTACCAGCAAGGAAGACTAAGCTAACAGATGCAATCGTTGATCTTAAACTGTTTGCTAGGGATATCTGTCTTACTTTAATATTCCCTAATAATAAAGGATCTCGTATTCAACAATTTAAAAAAACTAGTTGCCTTATGCCTAATAAGCACCCAGTGGTTGAAGCATCTGTTACTGTTTGTGAAAAAGATTTGAGGCATGAACTGGGAAGTGATAACAGGGCCACCTTTTTCAATTTAATTACTGCTGAAAATAAAGCACTCACTACATTGAAAGATAAGTTTCATTTGGAAATAAGACCAGTAGACGTAGGTGGTATTGTTTTAATGGACAGAATATTCTATCTTAAAAAAGATGCGAGATACGTTAACAGAAACTAATACCTATTTTCACCCTTTTAAATATCAAGTTGATGCATTAATAGAAAAAATAGATTTTTACATCTTTGACCTGTGCATGACAGGCCTTATAACTTCCGAGCTCTATAATGTTTTTCATGTTGAGAATCCAACCATCCCTATTCTATATGGTCTTCCTAAAATTCATAAGAACCTATGACATCCCACCTATACATCCAGTAGTTTCAAGTCAAGGATGATTGATTGAAGCCATCTTAATTTTTGTTAAGAAGAAGCTATGACCAGTATTGGATGGTATTTCTACCATTTTAAAAGACACCAAGAGCTTTATACAATACTTTTTTGTGGTACAATGGAATACAACATCAAACTGACCTGTTATTTGTCACTCTTGATGTGTTTTGCTGTTTAAGGTATCCCCGATGACTTGGGTGTTGATAACATTAGGAGTTTGCTTTTTTCCTTTGATGGTTTTTCAAGTAGTAAGATCACTCTGGTTTGCGCTCTTTTGGAGTTGATCCTAGAGAATAATATCTTTGTTTTCAACCAAATTACTAATTTCAATGTACTGCAGTCGCTATGGGCACAGCTTGTGTCAATTCATATGCGAACCTAGTTCTAGCGAACTGGAAGAATGATTTTTATGTTTAGTAATAATACTTTTGTACCTTATATGAAGTACTACAGACGTTTTGTTGATGATGTATTCCCGGTCTGGGAAGGAACTCCTGGCTGTTTTAATCTATTCATAGATTATTTGCAATCAACGTCTTTTTTTTGAGAATTACATTTGATTATTTGTTCAACAGTATAGATTTTCTTGATGTGTCAATAACTAGAGATGAGAGGTGACATTACTATGAAGATGTTCAGAAAACCCTTCTACAAGAATAGTCTGCTACATAGAACTAGCATGTATTTGAGGCATGTTACTAAGAATGTAGTTAAAGGGCAATTGATACGTGTTTCTAGTTTGCAAAATGATGACACTACTGCCCTTGAAGCTCTGAATTTATAAGCAGATAATTTTGTCTCTAGAGGTAACTCAAGGTGAAATCCGTAGAACTCTTGATGTTTCTTCCTGTAGAAAAACTACAGCAAAACATTTCTCTTTTACTACTGAGCAGTGATGAAGGTTCTTCTTTTGACATCTACTAGGTCACCCCTTATTGTTTTGACCTATTTCAGCAATATTAATTCTGTATGTGATATTTTGAAGAGTAATTGGCCAATAACACCATAAAAATGTCCTTGGTACTACACAGAAATATATCTTCTGCAATAATAATTCTCTCAAATGCATGCTGTGCTACAGGCAGAATGGACAGACCTCTATTCAATCTGATTGTATTGGCACATTTATTTGCTGGACTGCATGTAAATGTATTCAGAGTACCACTGCTATCAAACATCCTTTGACAGACAGAGACATTTGTTTTGATTTCTATCCGGACTGTAAAACTTCAAATGTTTTATACCTTGCTAAGTGCCAAGCCTGTGTTTGTTTTTATATTGGCAAGACAAATCAGCACTTTAAAGATAGGATACTTCAACATCTAGGTGACATTCATAACAAACGTACAACAAATTTGTTGTTTAAACATATTTTAGAAGCTGGGTCTGAACATAGGTTTAAGTTCACAGTGTTGGAGAAGTTTATATGGTAATATCAGAGGAGGTGATCTTCCCCAATAAGACTGAAATTGCAGAACTGAAATGGATTACATCATTCAAGGCAGATACTCCACTTGGATTGAGTGATGATGTTGAGTGCTAGAGGGCTGAAACAGTAAATATATTTATGACTTGGTCTGGCATTAGTTCCATGACCATTTGAGCATGATGTCTGTTTGGCCCTTTGATTTATTTTTCTCTTTTTTTGTTCTTGTTCTATTTTTCTCATTTTATAAGGTATTTTCTGATTGGACATTTTTGATTATGTAGACCTATCAGAAAAGAGTTTATCGGTGATAGACTATTTTATTGGTTTAAAGTAGACAGGAGTTGAGTGGAGATGACGGCAGTGGTAACAAACAGATGGAATAATACTTTAAGCTGGTGAAGCAACATAAATAGATTTAGTAGTAATTTAGAGATTATATGATGTATTAGTGTAATCAGCCTGCAAGTCTAAGGATTGAAGTGTTTAATGCACTCTTTATCTGTGATGATCGAGCTCACTATACAGTAGTTTAAATTGTACAAAATATGTATTTTAGTTTGCGAGCTAAGACAGACCAATTTGAATATATGCAAAAATATATGGAGAGCAACAAACCAACAGGCCAAGTAAAATCCAAATTCTTTAATAAAATCTCTTCATAAGCGCTTTCGGGATGTGCCCTTCTTCAGATGACCATACAAAATGAGTAAAAATCTAACAATATTTAAATAAATTTAAATTTCCAATTAACCAATTATACATCAGTATTTTACCCAATGTTTTTTAAGGGCTGGTTTTAAAGGAACATTTCCATTTATACCTGGTGGCCGATCAGCCCCAATTCTAAAATCCATTCAGTGTGTTGGTATAAAACATTATGTGTATCTTTCAACTGTACAGAAAACGTGTTTCAAAATTCTGTCTTTTAATTTGCAGTTCGTTTTACCAACATAGAAACTTGTACACTTTCTGCACAAAGCCAAATAAACAATATTTGTGGTCTGACAATCGGCATATATATCAAAGACATAACTTTTGTTGGTAACAGGATGTTCAAACTTATTCAGACTATTAATCAGTGGACAGGCCTTACAATGCCTGCAGGTAGTTTTACCAGTCTCCAGAATCAATAATAAGAACAGGTACTGTAAATGAAAATTGTGTGGTTAACATCACAAATGGAACTGTCGTCGGCAGATATCACCCTGCTTAACAAGGGTCTAAAGTTTATAGCCTCTGGAATAGATAGTTTGAGTTATACATTGACTGATTTGAAGCAGTTTACATGCAGATTAGACTTGAAGTTAATTTTTAAACAAACTACAAAGAGAAGAAGTGACACTTGTAAACTATCTAAAACTGTGGTGGCGTTGTCGCCTCACAGTATGACGTTGTCCTGTTCTATTCTCAGCTAAAGCGTCTTCTGTGTGGAGACATGCGTGAATGGGTGTACCTTCGTTGAAGGTTGTGCATCAGAACTGGCAACTCGGCACGTAAAAATCTACTGTCAATCATTAGCGGACTGGAGTTCCGCTGTGGCGACCCGTAACCGGGAAAAGCCATAAGACACAACAACAACTTGCAAACGATCTAGTACATTCATACCAAATAGTCACCCAGTTATAACTGCTTTTCATAACTTATGTGAAATGCAGATAAGAGGGCTATACGAGAGTAGTTGCTTTCAAAAGTTTTTTTAACCTATCAGTATCAGAGCATGAATCTTTAAGAAAACTTGAAGGAAAAGAGGACATTATTATTAAGGAAGCTGACAAGGGCGGTGCCACTGTCATTATGGATAAATTGAAATATTTAAACAATATGTATATATTTTTATCTTATACTAATGTTTTTAAAGTGGTAAACAATAAAGATGTGGATAGGTGTATTAGCAGTATTAACGTGGTGATTTGTGACCTGCAGGCAATGAACGATATTAATATCGATATGTTTAATTATTTTACTGTCCCTTCATCCAAGATTCCAATACTTTATGGGTTACCCAAAGTCCATAAGTGTTTAGAGAATTCCCCCATAGAGAATTTACTGTTGTCTTGGACAGGGAATGGATAACGAAACCTATATCAGTACTTTTACAAAATACCTTATCAAAGCTCCTTCAACGTGTGAAAAGTTATATAAAAGATACCTGTGACTTTTTAAAATGTTTATACAATTGGCTTGATGGGAATAGAGACACTTGCTTTTGGATGGTAGTGCTCGATATTCAATCACTGTTTACTGTAATACCTAACATATATGGTGTTGATGCTATTAGGGAGTTGTTGCTTAAATGTGGACAAAATACAGGTAGATATACAGAAACTTTATGTGAAGTGCTAGAATTGATGTTAAACAATTACTTTGTCTTTGATAATGATTTACCATCAAATTTCTGGTGTGGCAATGGGTACTCCCATTGACAACATCTATGCTAATTTGGTGTTGGATAAGTGGGAAAATGAGTTTGTATATAATGGACCTACACAATATTCAATTAAAGTGAGCTGTTTTAAATGTCTTGTTGATTACGTTTTTCTTCATGTAGTACGGTACAAGGGATGAATTGGATTTTTTTTAGAATATTTGAAATCAAGTACCGATTTTTGAAATTTACTGTCTAGCTCCACATGCAGTATTAATTTTCTTGATGTTTTTATTTATGATGGTACGAATATACAAAACAGTTTTTAAAAAGCCAGTGCATAGAAAAATGTTTTTACACTGTAGTAGTATGCACGCTGCACATGTTTTTAAAGGTATAACTAAATGTCAGTTTATGCGAATGAGCAGGTTAAACACTGAAATAGATAAATGTCAACAGATGAATTAATTGAAACATGAGTTCATGATGAGAGGCTATGATGAGGTGATTTTAGATAGGAAGACTAATGATGTATTAAAGTTAAAATGTACTGTTACTAAATCCTATTTTGGGGCAAGATTCACTGAAGAGTTGACTAAAGGGCAAACTTTGCAAAGAAAATATGATAAATTACGATATATAACAACATTTAATAGAACAGTAGTACACACAAAGAAAATTATAAATAATTGGTGTATACTGAGATTGTTACCTGAGTTGTGTCCCTAGACTGGTAAGACACCCTAGTTTCTCTTAACATAATTACCCCAGTTTGAAACAAAAGTTATGCTATAAAGACATGTATACCATCTTAGGTAGGAATGTTTCTAGTAAAAATGGTACCATTCCTTGTCACAACTGTTGTTGCTGTGACTTTATAAATAAGAATGTATTTATTCATCCCATAACCAAAAAGGAATTTACATTCAGTTGTTTTGCAACATGTATAAATATAGTACATCTTGTAACCTGCAATGCATATACGACTTTCTATATAGGAAAATCAGCAAGAAAATTAAAAGATTTATTTATTTATTTGTTTTATTTTACATTTGTTGACCGGGATAGTCCGACTGGATACATGTCCATTTTCAGTGGAAGCTCCAAGCTTGCAAACAGATAAAGACAAGCAAATTACAGTATATGCGCAAACATATTGTATTAACATACAAGTTACAGAGAGAGAGAGAATGATCGAGCACAGATCAGATATTAGAAGGAATGTTTGCACTGACTCATTAGCTAAACATAATAATGAATGCAGAAATGACCATATATTCACTTTCAGGATGATAGATAGTCTTTAACAATTTGAGAAGAGGTGATGTTAATAGTAGGCTGGAAATTAAGGAGTATGAATCAATTCTTAGAATGTGTGCTGATTCACTTCCTGGTTTGAATCAAACAGTGTCACTGAAACCTGTTTTAAAATATAAGCAAATGTGTTTGCACTAAGAGTTCTTTTGTTTTAAAAGTTTTTAATTGAAACTTCTTAATTTATTAATAATTGAGTTTATTGACTGTGTATGTGATTAATGTATACGTAGGTTATTTATTAGATTTTATACACTGATGAAGGGTTGTTAAACCAGAAAGCTTTGTCGGACTAAACAGCTTTTGTTGAGTTGCATTGTCAAGTTCATTTTATTTTAGACTCTGGCAAGGGAACCAGGACTTTTCCTATTCCCAATCCTCTTCCTGATGACAGATATTATTGCTTTAGATAGATACTAATATACAGGTTTATACCTCAGCCACCTTATTTAGAAAAATTAGCTATCCCACGCACATATTGGAATACCTTTTAACCATTTTGGACAGGCTACAGCTAACATTCCTAATGCTGATGTTAAAGCTAACCTTTTGGACATGCTGCATATAGCCACTCGGGTAGTTAAGCATACCAGTAAGTCTGGTTGCAGTGCTCTGGATTCTGCTTTGGGGACAGCTGTCACTGGCTCTCTCATGAGGAAACATGCGTGGCTAAGACTTCAGCCCTTACTAAATATAATTAAAGCTCACTTAATAAATGCTCCCAGATATAGAGTCGTTTTATTTGTGAATTTGTCTGCAGAAGGTTTCAAAAAGTTGCATGAAAGAGGAAAAATTATATGAAGTGTAAAATTACTTTTTCTGTCTCCAGTGCTTAAGTTTCAGATAAATTATCCTGTTATTCCAGTCTCTTCTTTCATAAGCTGCCTAAATCTAGATAACAAATACCTGGAAGGGGTCAGTTTAAACAGAAGTGGCATGAAGACAGTCATGTGGATTACAAGAATCCAGTTCTCAACGAAACAATTTATTACTATACTTGGCACATTCTCCCCACACACATACACACACACATACACACACATATACACACACACACACACACACACACACACACACACACACACACACACACACACACACACACACACACACACACACACACTCAGGCCTAACTACTCAGAAAAAATTGATGGAAAGCTTTCTTTCTGTTTGCCTTCCAGTCTGGGAATCAAGTACAACAGACTCTTTTTTGCTAGGCATCATAGAAATTAGTATAAATCCAGTGGGTATCCTTTCCTTCACTCTTAGGAGTTCCATGGATTTCTGTAGACCAGCAACACCTCATTCTTCCAGTCCTTTCGATTCACTTGTTCAAGGGGTCATAGAATCAGTAATGAAGACAAGAGGGGAAAAGTTTTCTTTTTTAATTAAAGACTTTTGCTGGTACCCAAGAAAGAGGGCATCTGGAGACCCATTTTAGATCACTCCAGATTAAGCACTCTCATACATGTTCCAGAATTCAAAATGCTGACTTCAAACCCAGTTTCCCTTTCTGTCACCTCAAGCTGATTTGTTCAATCTAGATTTCAAATATGTTTGCCTCCACATTCACACGAACCATGGAACTTAAAGATCCTGTGCTTTGGGAGTACATTATCAGTTTCCTTCATTACAGTTTGAACTATCTGTTGCTCCAAGAGTCTTTACCAAATGGCTTACTCCAGTCATAGCTTACTGCAAGCTTCAATCCATACATACCTTTCCTTACCTGAATAACTGATTCATGTTCCACCCAGTCAGGAAGTGTTAACTGCCTTAGGATTTGCCAAGAATCATGTTCACCTCTCAGATTTGCACTGAACCTAAAAATAGTAATCCTGGAATTAGCTGATAGAATGATGTTCCTGGGATGTCTCCTATACATCTCTCTGATTAGTGCCTTCATTCCACCAGACAAGGTGTGCAGGCTTATAATCTTTACGTAATAAACCTAACAAATAAACTGCTACAAGGGAACTTGTCAAGAACCCTTTCATGGCTTCAGCCATCCCAGTGGTTCTTCAGATTCCACGAGAAGGATGCAGTAGTATCTCAAGTAAGTATGAGCCTAGCACTCCTATCATTTCTCTGAAAATTCTTTCTCTTCAATTTGTAAGAAAGGAATTGCTGTGGTGGGCCAAACAAGTCATGTACAATGTGGTATATCCCTTCCCCCTCAAAACCATTGTAAGAACTTTTGCTGCAGATGGATCAGACTTGAAGAGCCTACTTCAAAGGCATCAGAGTACATGGAGTCTGGAGACGACAACACAAAAACACACACATTATTCTCAAAGACTTGATGGTTATCATCAATACTGTGACAGCTTTAAACCAACTTTGGACTCCAGGCATGTTTTAATTGTGGACAGAGACAATACCACTGTGATGTGGTGCATAACCAAAGAAAGAAAATATCTTTCCCTCTGTGTATACTGGCCATTATAATCTGGAACTTAGCCATTAAATATAGTCTACTCTTCCAGGGAACTTTCAGACAGAATATGTTGGCAGACACATTGAGCAGATCCAGGGCTCTCATTAGTGGATGCTGCTTTTAGGGTCTTCCTACAAATATTCCACCAGTGAGGAATCAGTCACCTAGATGTTTTTTACCTCCAAGTACACAAGCATCTAAAACTGATCTTTTCCAGGATTCATTGCAAAGAATCCTGGAAGATGGATGACTTTTTAATTTCCTGGACAGAGACATTTTTATATGCCTTCCCCTTCCTTCTCAGTTTCAAGGGTCTTCTGAAGAAAAGGAAGGATCTTCCAAGGATGCTGTATGTGACCCCCTTTTGGCCCAGACAACACCGGTTCTCCCTACTAATGCAACTAATCAAGGACAGTCACTAGAAATAATCAAACTGGGTGGACTTATTTACACAGGACAAAGGAATTCTCATTCATACAAATATTTAAACTCTAAATTTAACAATTTGTATGAGATATTTTTTATTTCCTTTTATTATGAGGATGTCCTAAAAGTATTTAAGGTGGCAAGAAATCCTGCTGCTAAGAACTCTTACTTCTCCAAATGGAAATGATTTTCTGTTTGGTGTGAAAAGCAAAAGGCAGGATTCATTACAAGCAGGTGAATCCCTGCGTCTTCCTTACCTGTTGAATTACTTCTGGATTAGTGAACACTTCTTTCAAGGTACATCTGTCACTGGGCCACCCTTTATCTACTCTTTTTTTCAGGTTAGGCAGTTTCTTATGGGAGTTCTTCATATTAGACTACCAAAAAAGAGAGATTTGAAGCATGTCTTAAGAGTTAACCCAAGCTCCCTTTGAAACAGCAGCCAGATCTACTCTAAATACTTAACCTGGAAAACAGTTTTGCTAGTAACCTTTACCTCTGCTAAAAGGTTTTCTGAATTACAGATGCTTACATGTATTCCTCTTTTCTTGGTCCCTTCTGGAATCTACCCTTCCTTTATGCCAAAGGTGATCTCTGAATTTTACCTTAACCAGACAATTAAACACCAGTTTCTACCCTAACCCCCAAATAAGAAAGAATTATTCATTTATTCAATGTCCACAGGTAATTCAGATTGTATTTGGATAGATCCAAAGACTGAAGAAAAACAAATCAAATTTTTGTATTTCTTATGATGAAAAGAAAAAAGCAGTAGCCAATTGCTAAACAAATTATTTCTTAATGGCTTCCTCATTCTATTCATTTCTCCTATTCTAGGCATGGCAACTTCCTAAGAGAACAGTTAAGCATGTACAACCAAGCCAAATGCTATCTCAGGAGCAAGTTTGAAAGGAGTGGACTGTAGGATCATTCTAGAAGTTGTTGTTTGGTCCTCTGTTCACACATTTGCCAAACATTATAAACTGGATGTTTTCTCCAGAGCCAGAACTAGATTTGCTAAACCTGTGTTTTGCAAGGCATCCTGAACTCTGGTTCAACTTCCTTCACCTACACTATCCAACTTCCTTCACCCACACTACTTGAGTTTTTGGAATCATCCTATTTGTGAGGAGTATCGTAACAGTGATCTCATGAATATGGAACAATTATGTGGATAACTTACCAAAATTGCAGATGCTCAGCTAGATCACTGCTGCAGTTTACTCCATCTCACTTAATAGTTGCTCCTTTTGTCTTGAGGTGGGGTATCCTATTCCAGATTTTTATTTCTGTGTGTGTGTGTGTGTATCTGACCTACCGAAATTACATTTATCTGAAAGGCAATTCCGCAAGTCTGTTTTTGTGAAAGTGCCCTTATCCGAAAATGCACTTTTCGTGAAACACCTTTTCACTGAACAGCAAACGAGATTGTTGTTGATCGCAGCACAGTGAGGATAGGGGAATATTCCCTTTTCCTCTCTGTAGTGCGATCTTGGAGTTTGAATATGTAAGTAGTGGGTGTGTGGAACTTGTTTTAGAGCACTATACTTCAGCCTCCTCTATCTAGGGGATGAGAAATGTCATGGTTTAAGCATGTCAGTATGTCCTCCTTATACTACTGCTATATTGGCTTATGTTAAAGGTGGACATATAGCATGCCAGGAAGGAGTCTGAACTTTGTAGCCTGGCTGGACATATGGGTATCCTAGCAGATAAGTCACATTTGTGAGTTGCTCTTTGGTATACAAGGTAAATCTTCAGAGTGAAGCATACTGAAGGTGGATAAAACTACAAATGATATGACATGTTGGAAGATAAAGGGACGTTAAATGTGAAGTATTGTTAATGATATAGAGAAGTCAAATGTCCCGATTGTCAACCTCAGTTTATAAAAGAATTCTGCCATAAAGCTTTGTAATAAACTGCTCTATATGTCAGTCATAACCCTGTTTTCATTGTCTCGTCCCCATGTCAGCCTGGGATGATATGCTCAACAAGCCACGATGCTTCACTAGGGACGGCTTGCACCTGTCACCCCTGGGCTTTCGGATATTGGCAAAGGCTCTTGCTACCCCCATAGTGCCTTTTTTAGGCAAGGCTCAAAAGACAAACCCACCTCCATAGGTATCACAAGGGATAAGAAACTAAGAGTAATGCTACTCAATGCCAGAAGTCTAAACCTCAAGATGCACGCACTCGAAACTCTCCTTAGCATGTAGAACGTCGATATCTGTGCAGTAACAGAAACCTGGTTCAAGGCTCCTGAGAGCACCCCAGCACTACCAGGTTATACCTCATACCATGCTTTTCAGCCCCAAAACTTGGACCGAACCACAAAAGAAGGGGGAGTATCAATATTCGTCAAAGATACCCACACCTCCAGGTTGGTGGCACAGCAGGAAGCATCAGAGACTATCCATGTGCAACCAACAGTGGGTAAAACTGCCTTCCAGTTTATAGCCTGCTACAGACCACCCTCCCAAACCCAGGAACCCCACTCGGCCTTCCTGAGAACACTGGAAAATATGAAGGTCTCTCCAAACACCATTATATTGGGCAACTTCAACTACCCAAACATAGACTGGGAGCATTACTCTAGCTCCAATACCCTAGTCCAAAGGTTCCTAGAATTTATAAACTCATATGCTATGGAACAACTTGTTACCACTCCCACAAGAGGGGAAAACATACTGGACCTGATCATCACCAATATGGGGACTCTATGCTCCAGACCAGAAGTGTATCCCTCATTGGTAAGATCAGACCATAAACTAATCTCACTGGATATTCACATCCCGACCCCACCTCCTGCTCAGAAAACCACAGAGAAAAACTTCTCTAAAGCAAATTTCACACTCTTCAAAACCGAGGTGGAATCCTTCAAAGCCCCCGGGCCTGTGGAAAATACGGCCCAGACCGCAGAATCCTTTATAAATGCATTCTATGAACACCTTCAGGAATGCATGGATCATGCAATCCCAAATAAAACCAAGACCCAATCCTCCAAAGGCAGACATCCTGTCTGGTGGACCCCAGCCATAAACAAACTATACAATAGAAGGAGGAAGCTACTAAATTATAGAGCAAAATCCCAAAAAGGGAAGGCATCTCTGATCAGTATTAGCAAAAAACTACGGGCACTCATAAAATCGTCTAAGGCCAGCTTCGAGAGAAAAATTGCACAGGGCACTAAGGATAATCACAAGGCTTTCTTTAGTTATGTTAGGAACCTGGGTGGGAATTCCCAGATATGCTCAGAATTAGTCCAAAATGACAAAAAATACACCAAACCGACAGACATTGCCAACATCCTAGCTGACAGGTTCAGCGCAAACCCCCCCCCCCACCACCAAAAGGGCAAATATCTATCCCAGCAGAGTGCTGCCTCCCTGACATCTCAGATGCTCAGCTAAGAGCCGCCCTCTCCAAAGCAAAAAACACAGCATCAATGGGACCAGACGGTGCCCCGGGCTGCGTCCTACATGAACTCCAAGAAGAGCTAAACCCAAACATAAAACTACTGTTCAATCTCAGCCTTACTACAGGATATGTACCCAAAGAGTGGCGTACAGCAACAGTGGTCCCTCTCCACAAAGGTGGTGCCTCAACGGATCCTGGAAACTATCGCCCGATAAGCCTGACTAGCTTGGTCTGCAAAGCTATGGAAAGGATCATCATGGACCTCATAAATAAAGATATTGGGGACCTACAGACACTGGATCCTACCCAGTTCGGCTTTAAGGGCAGATCCTGCCTCTTAAACCTGGTTGATTTCTTTGAAACACAGCCTACCTGGACATCGCAAAAGCCTTCGATACAGTACCCCACTCGGGCATTATAGATAAGCTCACCAGCTTAAATATAAACCCCTATGTCACTAGATGGGTTGCAAACTGGCTTAAGGACAGAACCCACATGGTTAGAATTGCTGGAGCCATGTCAGACTCCAAACCAGTTACAAGTGGCATCCCACAAGGCTCAGTCCTGGGACCTCTCTTGTTCGGTATATATTTCTCGGAGGTACAGGCCAACACGGAAGGACTGTGGCTGGCCAAGTTCACAGATGACTGCAAAGTGGGCACCATAATCGACTCTCCAGCCGACACAAGCATCCTCCAAAAGGGCCTCATAGAAACAGACAACTGGTGCCAGAACCATGGCCTCAAGCTAAATGCCAAAAAGTGTATAGTCATCCACATTGGCAAAAACAAAGTGCCCACAAATTACCACATAGATGGTAATCCATTAAGTACAGAAGAAGTAATTAGGGACCTGGGCCCAAGTTGATAGCAGTCTCTCATTTGACAACCACGTGGCCAAAGTGGTTAGAAAAACATTTTATATAGCCCACCTAATCAAGAAGGGATTCACATCTAGATCAGGAGAGGTCATCGTGCCTCTTTACTCATCCCTCGTCAGGCCCATAATTGAGTACAATGCCCCTTTTGGGATGTACCTTACCAGACACCTGCAGCAACTGGAAAGACCCCAAAAGTACCTCACCAAGAGGATCAAAGGGCTCAAACAGATGCCATATGCTGCCCGGTTAAAGAAACTCCAGCTCTACTCAGTGGCATTACCGCCTGTTCAGGGGCGATCTGTGCCTGACGTATAAAGCCATGTCCAACCCGGAATTAATGGACATGCTGCACCTCAGAATATCCAAATCCCATTGAGCTACGCGCTCTAGAGACTTGTACCTCAGCACTGAAATAAACAGGACATGCTGGAGGGACAGATTCATAACCCAGAGGCTCCCTTCACTCTGGAATAAAATCCCAGTCCAGGTTAGGCAGAGTCCCTCATTGACTCTCTTCAAGAGGAATCTTGATGAGTGGATGGGAGATAGTAGGTTTTACCCGGGTATCACTTCTGTGTCACTGTTAGACAGAGGCACAGTATACTAACCTCGAAAAAGGGCATAGCAAAATTAATTTAAAATGGGTGGCGAAAGCCAAACACATTCTGGCTAGGCTTATAAATGCCCTAGGGCAGATAGCCTAGTATGAACCTAAATGTAACACTGACATTTTTCTTTTTCTGTGTACATTTCTGTTTCAGGTGTAAAAAGTCTTTATCAGACTGTGACTAACTGTATATGTTATGTTGTCCAATCTCATCTCATTTCTTGCTGGTTAGGTTCGGAACTGAGCATTGGTTCCAACTCGGCCTAATACAAAAGCTTGAGCGCTTCCACTGGCTTGAGGCTACCATGATGCACCGGGTAAGTTACGCAGATCTCATTTGCCTCTTAAGCGACCGGGATGTCTTCTGACTGGCTCGTTGGCCAAGTAATATATTGTTATATATTTTTACAACAGTTTCAGATAAAACTTTTTTCTGTAGTGTGCGATAGATTTACAACCCACATTTATAATTTCTAGCATGTATTTTCTACTCTTGTTCTTGTGCGAGACTGGTTTAAGTTAGAGGGTTCTCGGTGGCCCGTTAAACTTAGAGGGCACCCCCTTCCCCACGTTTTTTTTTTCTTACCTGGAGAATCCGTTTAAGTTAGAGGATTCCCCTCTATACTTATCTTAGTTTCTCGTAGGATTGTTGTTGTCGTTAAAGTAGCATATAGTGTTCTTTATTTAGATAGTGTGTTTAAAATCCTTTGGCATTTTTGTGACCTTTCTGGAAAGCCTTGCAGTGTGTTAGTTTAAATTTCTTGTGTGGTGTGATGTAGTTAGTAGGCTCCATTGTGTGTTAGAGCCACTTTTTTAATTTTTTCTCTACCTTTTGCAAACTTAGGAGTGTTGCTGTTTTTTTCCTAAATGGAAACAATGTCAAAAGAAAAAGATAAGGATCCAAAAGAACCGAAACAATCAGAATTTAAAATGTGATTAGTGTACACACAAGATGTCTCTTACAGATGGAAACACTAGTGTGTGTATTGTCTTGGTGCCATCCATTTGCAAGACCCTTGTACTGTTTCATAGGTAGGTACTAGGCTATCAGCCCAAGGGTCTATGTAAGCCTAGCCAGCAAGGTTCCATAGCTTACGCCACCCAAGAAAGTTATTTTCCTGTGCCACTGTCGAGCAGACACACAGAAGTGATCCCTGGGGAGTATTTCCTATTTCCCATCCACTCATCAAGATTTTTCTTTAAGAGTGCTAATAAAGAACTTTGCTAGACATAGATGGGTAGCTTGTTCCAGAGTATAGGAAGTCTCTGGGTCAGGAATCTATCCCTCCAGCGTGTCCTGTTTATTGTGGTGACAAGGTTTAGGTCCCTAGAGCATGTAGCTTGGAGGGATTGGGATTTCTTTAGGTGTAGCATGTCCAACAGCTCTGGGTTTCACATAGCTTTATATATTAGGCAGAGATCACCACGGAGTAGGAGATATGCTACTGAGTAAAGCTGGAGTTTTTTGAGGCAGTCAGTGTAGGGCATTTCTTTGAGGCTAGTAATCCTCTTTGTGAGGCACTTCTGTGGCCTTTCCAGTTGCTGCAGATGTCTTGTGAGGTACATTCCAAAAGGGGCGTTATACTCTATAACGGGTCTAATGAGTGACGAGTAGAGGGGAGCAATGACCTCTTTTTTCCTGGATGAGAACCCTTTTATGATGAGGTGTGCCATGTAGAAGGACTTCCTAACTACTGTGGCGATGTGACTATCAAAGGAGAGACTACTGTCCACCTGGGTCCCAAGGTCTCTTATCACGCATTCAGTGTTAAGTAGATTGCTGCCTATGTGTTAGTTCATGGGTACAGAGTTTTTACCAAAGGGGATGACACTGCACTTTTTGGCATTGAGCTTGAAGCCATGGTTCTGACACCAGGCATCTGTCTCAGTGAGGCCCTTCTGTAGGATGTCCACATCATTTGAGGACTTGACTATGGCTCCTAGTTTGCAGTCATCTGCGAACTTCGTTAGCCAGAGGCCTTCTGTGTTACTTCAGAGAAGTAGATACCAAACAGGAGAGGTCCCAGGACGGAACCCTGTGGTACACCACTTGTCACTGCTTTGAGGTCAGATTTGGAGTCTGCAACTTTTACAGTGTGGGCTCTGTCAGTGAGCCAGTTGGCAACCCATCTTGTAACGTAGGGATTTATACCTAGTTTAGCTATAATTCCAGAATGGGGGATGGTGGCGAAAGCCTTGGCGAGGTCAAGATAGGCTGTGTGAACCACCTTACCCTCATCCACGCCTTTGGTGACTGCCTCAAAGAAGTTGATCAGGGTCAGGAGGCATGATCTGCCTTTCACAAACCCGAACTGGGTGGGATCCAGAATTTGAAGGTTACCAATGTCTTTCTTTATGAGTTCCATGATGATACGTTCCATGGCCTTGCAGACCAGGCTCATCAGGCTAATAGATCGATAGTTCCCGAGATCAGTGGTGGCTCCCCCTTTGTGGAGTGGGGATAACTGTTACTGTGCGCCATTCAGTGACATGGTTTCTGCAGCAGGGTTCTTCAAGAGTGAAGAAATAAATTAATGATGAGAGGCTTGTTAAAAGGTCCTTTCCAGGAATCATTAGAGGGTTCTCAGTGCTCCAAATCTACTTCTCCCTCTACTTCCCACTCAAAAGGATCCAAAAGATCTGCCAATATGACTCCAACTTTGGAGCCACCTAAAAAAATTATGGCATTGGAAGAGAGGATTCATGGTTCCAATAAAACAAAGTCAACCTTTTTGGCTTCAACTGTGTCCACAGAGCCGATAGAGTTGTCTATTATGACACGGTCTCCTGTCTTGGAGCCGATCACTCCAACTTTGAGATCATCCATTCTGGTGAGGGCTAGATCTCCTTCTTTATCCTCCCATTCCTCCAGGAGTTTATCTGATGATGATGTGGAGTGGGTGGTGAAGAGACTTCTTTGAACACCGGCAATAGCAAAAATGTTATCAGCACCGATCCCAAAGGAATGTAGACTGTCCAAAGCACCATCTCCAGTTCCTCCTCCGACCCAGCTTATGGTTTCAGACTCAGAGATTCTGGGTCCGATAGTAGTGGAACTGTCAAAACCAGGACCTCCTTCAGGATTGTCTGTTTCGGCGTCTGCTCTATCGATTTAGGGTCCATCAGATTTCGTAGGGTATGGCAGCTGACGCTCACCTGTCTGGTCCAGGGAGGGGTGTCGGCACGGACAATTGTCCGATCCGACTCTACCCCTTGGTGCCTCAGCAAGGTTGAGCTCTGCCGCTGCATTGGCTTGGGAGCCACTCGCTCTGCCTCGGAGCTGGTTCTCTGGCTCTTCAGAGAGGGGATCTCTTTGGGGCAGAGTGAGGGGGCTTTTGAACTGATGGAGAGGGTGCTGTCACCCCAGACAGCTCCACTCTCAGACCCAGTTTCTCTTTTCCTCCCAGCCGCCAGTGTTGGTCTCATCGTCACCTCCTCCTCCCAAGTGTAGAGACCCGGAGCCTCAGGAAGCCCCTGTGGGTGGCATCATCTCTTCCCGAGGGACTTCCTCAGAGGGATACTCTGGTGAGGTTTTGGAGGAGACTCTGCAAGAAGGAAGCACATAGACCTCCCCTGAGTCTGTCATGTCCAATACCAATTTGGATGATTCAGAAGGGTCCCCATGGTCCCCTCTGAGGATGTCTTATTTGCTGACATCCTTGAGATACTGAAACAGAGGGGTGGCTGGAAGCCCACCAACCCTTCAGAGGATGAATCGGTATAACTGGAGGGTTTTGGGTCTCACCCTTCCACCTCCTGGGTTACTCCCTCTTAAGACCAGTTGCTTAATGTTATATCCCTTAAGGCCTGGACTTCCCCTGAAAACAGTGGAGCCTGTTTCTTAGAGGGCCAATAAATTTATCACTGCCCCTACTGAGAAGGAGTTTCTAACCAAAGGGCATCCCTGTAGATGAGATGGTGGTAGCGGTGGCCACTAAGAAGGAGTTATCAGAAACCTCCTCATCTGTTCATCCTCCCAATAAAGAATCACAGACCATGGACAGATATGGAAAGCATACTTTTTCTTCACCGGCCACTACTCTGTGGTCGCTGAATCAAAGGGATCTCCTCAAAGAGTTAGGAGATACCCATCAGGGTATTATAGCTTCGGGGTTCACGGACAAAGTTTCCTCACAGCTCTCCACCCTCAACTCAGTTGTCAACTCCTGCATGAGACTGATTTCAGATGCAGCTGATGGAGCGAGAAGAGCAGCAGTGATAGGAATTTTCCCTAAGGAGGCATTCCTGAATGCGTCTTTGCAACTTTGCTGAACCCTTCAGGTCTTCCATCACCAATGCCCCTTTTGATGGTTCTTCCCTTTTTGGACCAAAGGTGAAGAAACTTTGACCAGGTGCGAACAGGAGAGAAAACCCTTATCTGCCATTGCAGTCCATATTTCCGCCCATCTAGACCTTATCACAAAGGCCAGAAAGGTGGAAAAATGTGGTTCCGCAAGTCCCAAAAAGGTTTTTCTGATGCACATGGTGACACCTCCCCCAGGGACAGAGGGGGGAGGTAATCATGGAAGACACCAACCTTGCGACAGAGATACATTCTATATATATAGGCATGTGGTTATATTGGTTTTGGAGTCTCTGAGTCCCTTGCTTCTACAGTTAGACAGTCAGTTTTTATGAATATGTAAAAATATTACTACTACTTTCACTTGCAAACAAGATCTGGGTAACTTACCTGGTGCATCATGGGATGGGGGTTAGCCTCGAGCCAGTGGAAACTCTTGAGCTTTTGTATTAGGCTGTGTTGGAACCAATGCTCAGTTCCAAAACCAACCAGCAAGAATATAGGCAAGGTGGACAAAAACATGAAATGTTATGGTGAGTACATAACTTGTGCTTGTCATCTGTAATGTATTAACTAGTTTTCAATCTGTCCTCATCTTTTGGGTTCAGATCTGAACCTCGGTTCTGACTCGGCCATTACTAAAGCTCCTAGTAACCAAAAAGCTCTCAAGCCTCTCTCTTACCCATAGTGCACCAACCCCCTCAAAGATCCTTTAATAGGAATCAACAAGGTGATCAGAATATGTGGTTAAAAATGTCCCAGGGTCCTTTCCAGGACACACATGGAGAATGTTCAACTAGGGTCAGAGGGGGGACCTCTAATGGACGATGATGCCCCCATGGTAGAGAAAGCCCGCAAAACCAGGGTTCCAGAGATTCCTTCTCTGACAAACCATACCAGCACTCCTGAGAGGAGGCCGATTGTCTCCCTGTGGAGGCAATTGGGGGTTGACTATCTGTGCACCATAGAGCCTGGCTAGGCATAAGGAAAGATACTTGGGTGCATAGTATTATTTCCAGAGGTTATATAATACCGTGTTCCCTTTTACTTCCAACTGTACTCAAAATTCGAGGAAAAAAGCAGCACTACAAATACAAAAGCTGATAGAAAAAAAGAGTCATTCAAGAGGTCCCAGCAAACCAGATAGAATCTGGAACTTATTCAAGATTCTTTTTAGTGCCAAAGAAAATGGGAGACTGGAGACTGATTTTGGATCTCAGCAACTTGAACAAGTGAGTTCGACATACAAAGTTTTGGATGGTCATGGTTCAGTCCATTCATTCAGAGGAAGTTCTACAAGGCCATCCTTTCATTCTCCCTCAGCCCATGGCCATAGTGACCACAGATGCTTCCCAGATCGGGTGGGGGGCAGTTTCTGGAGAGAACAGTCCAAGGCACTTGGTCTCCCAAAGAGGCTAACTTAAATTTCGGTGTTCTAGCGATGAGAGCAGTGCATTTAGTGTTTCAGGCCTTCCAGGATTATCTCCCTTCAGGGTAAGTGCTATTTAAATAGGAAAATGTCAATAGTTTGGTACATCAACAAACAAGGAGGCACCAGATCATACCCCTTGTGATAAGAAGTACTCAGTGTCACAATGGCCGATCTCTCCAACCACTTTTTCATAACAATGCACATTCCAGGGAAAACCAATGATGTGAAGTTGTTCTATCTTGTCTTCATTCTTACTGATGGGTTCTGAGCCAATCCTCGGCTCCGACTTGGCTAAATGCAAAAGCTTGAGGTCTTCAACCAGCTCGTGGCCTGCTCCCTATACCATGATGCACTGGTGCTTCCCTCAGATCTCGTTTGCTGTTGCAACAGATCGGGTGATTCACCAGCTCTGGCCAGTGAAAGTTTATTTTTATAAAACTTGGTTAGTTAGGACAGTTGGTAATTCTTATTGCCTTTTGCACTTCGCGTTTCTGATAGTGTGCTCTTTTTTTTCTGCTAGTTCTTCGTGGCTTGTTAGAAGGCCTTTTGTTAATCTCCCCAGTTCCCTTTAATAGTGATTGGGTTAACATGCCTCAAGATAAGGACAAGGAGGCTAAGCAGTTTAAACCTTCAGGGTTTAAGAAATGCCCTAAATGTGGACAGAAAATGTCCATTACTGATGGGCAGACTGAGTGTGTGTATTGTTTAGGGGAATTAACATTTACAGGAAACATGTTCCATATGTCACTCCTTTAGTTCCCGAGTATTACAAGAAAGGAAGAACAAGTTGATTGTCAGGGGCTTGATTAAATCTTCCTTTCAGTTATCATTGGAGCAAGGTCATACAGCTCATAGCAAGCCATCTAAACTTTCTAAAACTTCTTCCACTACTAGATCTTCGGAGCCGGGAAAATCTCCATCATCCAGTAAGTCGAAATCTGACAGACATTCAACCTTGGTGCCACTGACTTTGGATCCAATGGTTATCACAATGAGTAGCCGGTCCCTGGTACTGGAGATGGTATCTCCCATTCTGAAATCTCCGATATTACAATCTGTAGCTTCTTTGGCTCTGTCTTCTCGATCCTCAAGAAGACTATCAGACATGGATGTGGATCGTGTGGTGCAGAAGCTTCTGCAGACACCGCCGCTGGTCAAGCTTTTGTCGGGGCCGACCCTTCGGGCTTTGGAACCGTGTAACCCTCTTCCCCTCCATATCTGTTCCTCATCCAATCTGAATCAAGGTTTTGAAGCTGGAGTGCTCTGAACTGATGATAGTGGAGCTGTCTGTACCGAGACCTGCTCCAGGACTTTCGGATATGACTTCTCGGACTGCTTTTGTCCCAACCAAAGAGTCTAGGGGCCAACACTCTCCAGTCAGGTCCAGGGAGGATAGACGAACTGATCTTTCAGGTCCAACTTTGCCTCTCGGGGCTTCAGCATGGGTGAGTTTGGCACCTACCTCTGGCTCAGAGCCTACCATCTTGGTGCCTAAGAAATTAACTGTATCTTTGGATCCAGGAGTTCCTTCACATCAGATGCCATGAGGAGAGCATTGTCCCCATGGACAACTACTTCATCAGGACCAGCAGCTTGTCTCCCTAAAGTGCCAGTGTCTGCTTCATCAAAAGTGTAGAGACCCAGAGCCTCAGGAAGCCCCATTGGGTGATCCCTGCTCTTCCAAGACCTCACCAGAAGTTCACACTGAGGAGTTCTCTCAGAAGAGATTATGCAAAAAGGCGCATCTGGACTCCCCTCAGGAGTCTGTCACTTCAGACACTGACTTGTATGATTCAGAAGGTTTCCCACGGTCATCCTCAGGAGATATCTCCTTCACAAATATCTTAGAGATTTTCAAACAGAGGAGTGATTGGCAGCCCATCAAACCTACTGATGATGAGTCAGTCTACCTGAAGGCTTTCAGGTCTCAGCCCTCCACCTCTTGGGTCTCTCTGCCTTTTGATGAACTCCTGCACTTAGTTTGTCGAAAGGTGTGGGAACCTGTCCCTAGAAGGTCTAATAAGTTTATTACCTCACCACAGGACAAGGCTTTTCTCACCAAGGGAGTCTTTGTTGATGCCATGGTGGTGGGGCGGCCACCAAGGAGGAGTTATCCAAAACTTCAACATCAGTCCATCCACTGAATAAAGATTCGAGAGTCATGGACCGATATGCAAAGCGCATGTTTACTTCAGTGACTTGTGCTCTTAGGTTGCTGAATTATCTTTCGCATTTCACTAGATTGCAAAGAGATCTCCTAAAAGAGCTAGGAGATGCTCTACAGGGTTCAGTAGCTGTAGGGGTCTCAGATAAAATATCCTCACAGCTCGTCACCCTCAATTCCCTAACAAACTCGTCCCTGCATCTGCTTTCGTATGCAGCTAATGGAGGGAGCAGAGCAACTAGTACAGGAATTGCTTTTAGGAGACATTCCTGGATGCTTATATATTCTTTTCCGGAGCCCTTTAAGTCATCCTTTATCAACACCTCTTTCAATGTCTCGTCCCTTTTTGGACCCAAAGTGAAAGAAACACTTACCAGGTGTGAACAAGATGGAAAGACTCTGTTTGCTGTCAGGGTCCATTTTTCCACACCTACCAGACCTTACCTCAAAGGTCAGAAAGGAGGAAAGATGTGGTTCCATACAACTCAAGGAGCCTTTCAGGACACATGTGGTGAACCCCCCTCTCCAGAGGCAGAGGAGGGGACAATAATGGAAGATGCACGGTCCATGCGGCAGAGGGGGTCTGCAGAACCAGGGTGACAGATATCAGTTCTTTGGGAAAACCTATCAGCGCTCCTGAGAGGAGGCCCGCCTGTCCATCTCTGGTGGCAGTCAGGGGATGCTTATCTTTGTACCCAAATGACTGACTAAAAATAAAAGACAGTTGGGTACAAAGCATCATATCCAGACGTTACTGTATTCCCTTTTCCACCCTACCTCCCTCAATATGAAAAATCCCAGACATTCCACCCAGTCACAGGGAACCAGCAACCATAGAAATTCAACTGTTGCTACAAAAAAAAGTCATCCAAGCAGACCCACAGACCAAATAGGATCTGGAACTTACTCAGGAGTCTTTTTAGTTCCAAAGGAAATGGGACAAGAGGCATATTTTGGATCTTAGCAGATTAAACAAATCTGTGAAGAAGACAAAGTTCCAGATGGTTACACTGCAGTCATTGCTCCTTTTCTAGGAAAAGACAATTGGATATGTTCGATAGATCTCCAGGATGCATACTACCACATAAAAATGGACAGACCATCCAGAGATCACCTGCGCTTTTGGCTGGGGTCCAGTCACTACCAATTTCAAGCACTGCCCTTTGGTCTCACAACAGCCCTCAGAGTGTTCACCAAATGCATGGCAGTAGTCACGGCTTACTTGAGATGTTTGGGATTCCAGGTGTTTCCATACTTATACGACTGGCTCCTAACCACCACCAGGCATCAGCTCATTCAAGCAAGGGTCACTGCTATGAATCTAGGCTGTCAGTTGGGGATTACCATACATTTAGAAAAATCTGCCTTATTGCCATCCCAAAATACCATTTCTATAGGAGCAAATCTGGACACCACCACAATGACCTTAAAACTTCCGTCAGAAAGGGTTTGTTCTCTTCAGCAACAGGTTCTACCCCTTTTCTCAAAAGAAAAAGCCCCAGCTTCTATGGTTCTCAAATTGCTGGTTACAGTGGTGGCAGCAATCATTGCAATTCCACTGGCTTAGATGCATATGCGGATACTACAATGGCTCCTTTTCATGCAGTGATCCTTTCAGGAACTCCCAATGTCGCATCAGATTATAATCACAAATTCATGCAAGAAGGACCTTCAGTGGTGGCTGACATTGCATTGTGTAACAAAAAAGACGTCCCTTTGTTCTACCCAACCCAATTGCCATAGTGACCATGGACACTTCCCTGATGGGGGGGGGGGGTATCATTATCAAAGAAGAATACCCCAAGGCACATGGAAAGAACATGAGGGTCACCTGCATTTCAATGTCCTAGAGATGAGAGCAGTACTTCTAGCATTGCAGTCCTTTCAAGACTGTCTTCCTCTCAGGACCATTGCAGTCCAAACAGACAACATGTCAGTAGTCTGGTACATAAACAAGGAGGAACCAAATTTTAC
This sequence comes from Protopterus annectens, assembly GCF_019279795.1. Classification (NCBI taxonomy): domain Eukaryota; kingdom Metazoa; phylum Chordata; order Ceratodontiformes; family Protopteridae; genus Protopterus; species Protopterus annectens. The sequence goes on from NC_056750.1 coordinate 680,644,977, forward strand.
CTCCTATGTTTAGAAGCCTTGAGAGTATGGCAATGGGCGAAATCCACCCATTGCTTTCTGATAGCAATGCACATCCCAGGGAAGTCCAACGTGATAGCAGACAAGCTGAGCAGGGCAATTCTATTGCCTCATGAGTGGTCCCTAAAGAAAGAAGTGGCGGAAGACATATTCCGCATATGGGGTCAGCCTTGCTGCAATCTCTTTCCCACACCCACAAACACAAAATGCAGCAGCTACTTTTCCCTAATCCCCCCATCGGGGGAAGCCCCAAGGGATGTACTTGTACATGATTGGCCCCCAGGTCTCCTTTATGCTTTTCCACCATTACCTCTGATACACAAAGTTTTACAGAAAGCCAGTGCTCTGGGAAGGATCATAATTCTGATATCCCCCTATTGGCCTCACCATAATTGATTCCCCTGTCTTCGGCCTCATCTGTTGGAAGAACCTTGAATCCTGGACCCAGGTCCAGACCTCCTGATTCACTCATCCCTTTGGTTCCTCAAATTGCCAGCTTGGCTGCTGCAATTCCAAACATAGCCAGGCTTCAGAAACTTTCAGCTGCAGTGCAGCATATATTGACATCCTGTCACAAATCATCCACTAGAAAGCTACATCTCAGCAAATGGAAAAGATTTTCAATATGGGCATTACAAAATCATAGTGATCCTTATTTAGCTCCAATAGCTTCTATTTTGGAATTTTTGACAAAACTATTCAATGAGGGAGCAGCTCTCGCAACTATTCGAGTTCAATTGGATGCAATCTCCAACTTCCATCTTGGTGAGGAAGGGTCTAATATCATGTCTCATAGACTCTCAAAGGCATTTCTCAAAGGCACTATACATTTAAGACCACCCATCAAATCTCCTTTTTCTCCGTGGAATTTAAATTTTGTTCTATCACAAATAATTCTACCACCCTTTGAATCAGCCTCTTCATGTGACCTAAAGTATATTACATGGAAAACCATCATTCTAGTAGTTATTACTTCTGCTCGGAGGGTTTCAGAGTTACAGACCTTGTCCATAAAACCCCCTTACTTGATATTTCATAATTATAGTGTGTCTCTCTGGACAAATCCCTCATTTTTACTGAAGGTATGCTCAGAAACTAATCTCAGTCAGTCTATAGAATTGCCTGCATTCTTCCCCAAGTATGGCAATAAGGCAGATAATATGCTGCAAAAGCTTGACGTTCACAGACAGCTACATTTCTATTTCGACAGGACCAAGGATTTCAGGAAAATGTCAACTCTTTGTTTCCATCCCAGACTCCAAGAAAGGTACTCCTGTTGTTAAAACCACTGTATCAAAATGGTTATCCGACTGTATTTCCTTTACTTACAGTTCAGTGAATTCACCATTAGAGGACAAAATAAAGGCCCACTCAACTAGAGTTGTATCCACTTCCTCAGCCTTTTCTGCCAAATTACAAGTAGATACAGTTTGTGCAGCAGCTACATGGTCAAGGCCTCATACCTTTATCACTCATTACAAAGTGGATAGGGCCTCCAAGGGACAGGACTTCCTTTGGTTCCACTGTCCTGAAGAATATACTTCCGTGAGCCACCCAAGAAGATTGTGCTTGGGACACTATCCCATTAGTAAGAATGAAGTCAAGATAGAACAACTTCACATAAAGAAGTTATGTACTCACCATAATGTTCCATGTGAGATGTTTATCTTGCCTTTCACCCTTCAACCCCCTTCCAGGCTTCTTGAGGATCGAGAGCCTGAGATGAGGTATGGCTGTAATTAACCTTTATCTAGTATATTCTATACTTGCTATAGTGGGAGATGACTTCCACCATTTTGGCAGCAAACAAGATCTGAGGGAAGTACCAGTGCATCATGGGATAGGGAGTAGGCCACGAGCTGGTTGAAGACCTCGAGTTTCTGCATTTGGCCGAGTCAGAACCGAGGATCAGCTCTGAACCCATCAGTAAGAATAAAGGCAAGATGAACAACTCACATGGAATGTTATGGTGAGTACATAACTTCTTTTTCTATCTCATGAGTGGTGTCTCAACAAGAAAGTGGCAGAAATTATTTTATGCTGATGGGGCCAGGCTTGCTGTAATCTTTTTGCTTCTCCCCTAAACAACAAATGCTGCAACTTCTTTACCCTAATCGTTCCTCAGCAGGAGTCACTGAGGGATGCTCCTACTTCATGACTGGCCTCTGGGTCTGCTTTATGCTTATCCTCCAATTCCTTTGATTCCAAAATTTCTGCAGAAAACCACCAGGTTGAAGAGTAAAGTCATTCTCATTAAAAATTACTGACCTTGTCAGATTTGGTTCCTTTTCTTGTGGCCTCATCATCTTTGCCAACGCTGGATACTGGATCTGATTCCAGATCTCCTGTCACATCTGACATGGTTGGTTCATCTCGAGATCTCAAATTTCAAGCTAACATTGTGGTTTCTCCAATTCTGTTAATAGCCAAACAACTGAGGCTGTTTTCACCTGTTTGTCACATACGTTTATCTTTCCATAAGCCTTCAACAAGAAAACTTTATACAAGTAAATGAAAAGTTTTACTGAGCACAGCAAAAAAGTACTGACCCTTTTTCAGCTCCGATACTTAACATTTTGGAACATTTAGCTTTGATCGTTAATGAGGGGGCAAGCTCTTCTACCATTAAGCTTCAATTGGCAGCAATATCTAATTTTCATATTGGATATGACATTTTTATGTGGCCTCTTTTAACCTTTGTAAGGCATTCTTGAGAGGCACTCTTCTGTTGAGACCCCAGTAAAAATACACTACTCCTCCATGGGATTTGAACTTGGTACTTCAAGTCTTAGCTCATTTCCCTTTCAAACCATCAGCAAAATGTGACCTTAAATTCCTGACTTGGGAAAGTGTGTTTCTAGAGGCCATTATCTTAGCTAGAAGAATTTCAGGACTTCAAGCTTTGTCATCAAAACCTCTCTACCTGATTTTTCATAAGGATAGAGTTACAGTACAAACCAATGTCTTTCCTTCCCAAGGTGGTGTCAGAATCAAATATCATTCAGTCCAATAATTTGTCAGTATTCTTTCCTAAACTTACAAAGGTTAATATAGGTCACATTTATAGGATGTTCACAGACAATTATGTTTTTATTTACATAGGACAAAAGAAATCAGAAAGAAAGAACAATTATCTGTTTTCCAAAATTGAAACTGGAAAAGCCATTGGCAAAAGTAACTCTAGCCAGATGGCTATTACATTGTATTTCTTTTGTCTTTAACAAACTGCGTCTAACCTTGCCAAAACCTATGGCAACTTCTTCAGTCTTTCTGTCCAACGCTTCTGTGGAAGACATATGTGCAACTGCAATCTGGGCAAATCCTATCACTCAAAGATTAGATCTGGTCTCGAGGGGCAGAGCAGCTTTTTGCTCAGTTGTGCTCAGGAGTATCCTTAGGGTCCACCCAGGATCCTAGGTGCCTAGGGACTCTGTCCCAACAGTTGAGGATAGAATGAAAATTGACAACATCAGATAAAGAAGTTATGTACACACCATAAGTTCCATTTGTGTTGTCCATTTTCATTCTTCCTCAACTTTCCACACACCAACCCTCATCTTTTGTGTTGACAAATGTCTGGAAGAATGAGACACCACTGTCCTTTATGATTGAGCCCCAGGTATAGTTCCCTCTGTAGGACATATACATTTTTATGTATTTTAATACATGCATATCGGTAGGTACCACTTCAGGTAAAATCAGCAAACAAGATCTGGGTATGTTAGGGGTTGGTGCATTACGGGTAAGGGAGAGAGCTTTTTGGGTACCCTGAGCTGTAGTAATGGCTGAGTTGGATCTGAACCCACCAGTTGAGGAATAATGAAAATGGACAACAAAGATGGAATTTTATGAGGAGTACATAACTAGTTTTTGGTGGTTTACTCATTTTATTGTTGACCTTTTCTCCCCAGGCCTCCTTTGAAAAGGGGCAGCTTGTCTACCCAGTTGGGCCACCCCAGTAAACAAATACTATAAATAAACAAGTAATGCAAAAGTGATTTATTCAAACATGTACCATTATGTTAAGTAACCTACACAACTGTAATTTATTAGTAAGTAATGTATACTTTATCCATAAAGCAGAAGTTTCAAGTTTTAATCCAAGTACATCCAAATTCACTTGCTAAGCGCTTTCACCATTACAAATGGCTTCTTCAGAGTAAGTGAAAATCATGCATACCATACATTAAATACCCAAGCAATTACTCAAACATCCAATAAAAATTAGACCATTAGATAATTGCTACACAAATTTAAACACTGAATGTGTCCACGCCCAGTAAAGAATAATGATACCCAAACTTGCTGTTGAAACTAATGTGTAAAACATCTTGACTACAGTATATAAACTTACATCTCTCAATCAAACAAAAATCACATAAAATATATGAATAATAAATGCAAAAGAATAAAAAAATGTATAAAATATTAATGTTGTTAGTAGCAAATTGAATAAAGCATGTAAGGGTATAAAATACCTTGTAATCACCTGTTTATGCTAGATTCTATTAGCCCTATCTTTTAAAACAGATTTTAAAGAAATATATTCATTCATACCTGGTGGGGTTGTTGCATCCAGGATTATTTGCCATTTATATTCCAATAATTCTACCTTCAACCCTTCATCACATTCTCTTTCAAAACATGTCACTCTATCAATCACAAAGAAAATTAATTTCTTAAAATCAACACAGTATGTACTATGAGTATATAATGCATTGTGTGTGTCCTTATTTTTTATAACCCTCTGGTGTTCTGCAATCCTGTCTTTTAACCAATGGACAGTTTTGCCCATGTAGAATGCATTGCAACTAACACAGGTGGCAATATATACCAACTTCTGTGTTGCAACTACACCTGCCAGGGCACCCTATGGTCTTAATGTAACTGGACACCACTACATATGGTCCTTCATTGATGAACCTGCAAAATTTACAGGTTCCACACTTATACATCCTGGAACAGTTATAAGTAATTCTGTTTCCCTCCAAGATTTCTTTAATATTCTTTCCCTTAGAATATATTATTTTGGGGAAATTTCCTAAATCTTTCCTCATAGTTTCATTGAATACTGTGTCCCATATTTTATTCACTACTTCAACAACACCACTCGTTTGACTATTGTATTTCAAAATGAATGCCTGCCCTCAAAGGTATTGTTCTTCTGGACCATGTCTGTGTTGTTACCCCTTAAATAGGTTGATATATACTCCTCCTTTTTCCCAAAACCTCGTTTCTAATTTTTAATAACATCTTTAGTAGATATCCCCTATCCAAAAAGAAACCAATAAGAGTATACACTTCCTTAATACAAGTGTCATCATCACTCACCAGTCTGGAGAGTCTTACCATCTGGCCCTTTACTGTTCCTCTTTTTTGATGAGGAGGATGCCAGCTATTATAATGCAACAAGGAATTACTGTGAGATTTCTTCCTGAAAATGTTGCTATGTAGAATAATGGTAAGTTGTCTATCTCTCCTTCATTCTTGCTGCTTGGGTTTGGAGCCGATCCTCGGCTCCGACTCGGCCATCTTCAAAAGCTCGAGAGCTGCTTACTGGCTCGAGGCCCCACCTATATCCCATGATACCTGGCACTAGATACCCAGATCTCGTTTGCCGCTACTGCTACGAGGTTGTTCTACTGGCTCAGGTCATATAAGCTTTACTATTTTTTGTATTTTTTCTTGTTAAGAAACTCATTTTAGAGAGTTTCCCCTCCCCCCTTTTCTCCCTTTTCCACAGAAAGGTTCTTTCTGTTTAAGGTAGAGGTTAGCCTTTCTTTCTATCTCCCTTTTAAAAAAAAAAAATTTCTTCTAATTGATCATGGTTTAGTGATAGTTTTAGATATTTTTTTGGGGGGTATTGGTATTTGTAGTGGTTTGTGGTATCTGTAGAGTGTTAACTTTTTTTACTGTTGGTTACCTTAACCATCTGTGTGGAAACTTGTCCTTGGTTTTCTCCCTAGGATGTCCAAGGATCCAAAGCCATCCGGATTCAAGAAGTGTGATTCATGCTGTCAGAAGATGTCTCTGACCGATGGTCACACTTCTTGTGTTTATTGTCTGGGCGCTGTGCACCTGCAGGACTTTTGCTTGATCCGTCATGCCTTCAGTCCAAGAGTCCTGCAGGAGGGCAAAAATAAATTGATTCTGAGGGGTATGCTTAAATCCCTAGATTCACCGGCGAAGGCTCAACTGGCAAAATCTTCCAGGCCACCTAAACCATTGGCTCCCAGTTCGGAGCCATCATTGGGTGAAGCCACACAAGCCATTTCGGCTCCGGCTGGAAACAATGTCCCTCCCTCCCAGTCGGCTCCGACAAGGTCTTTGCAGCCAGCTGAGAGTTGAAAGAGATCCAGGTCTCCTTCTTTGGAGTTGATACGTTCGGCTCCGAAGTCACCCCTGCTCCAATCGGAGCGTAGTCACCGATCATCCCACTCTTCTTGGTCCTCTAGACTTTCGGACCATGACTTGGAAAGAGTCATCAGTAGGCTCTTAAAATTGCAGGCCCTAGCTAAAATGTTGTCCAGCCCTCCTCATCAGGAGTCGGCTCCATCCACAGCTGTAAATATTCCTCCTCTGACTCTTCCTATGAGCTCGGAGCCAGAGTTCGTTGGGGTTCGAGTCGTGGAACCATCGGCACTGATACCCTCTCATTCATTTCCGTCATCGGCTCCGATCCCTTCCATGGTAACTTCCCTGGAGGGATCTAGGCACCGAGACTCCCTTGTCGGCTCAGAGGGGGCGAGTGGCATCGGACCCTTGTCTGACGCCGCTCTCCCTCTCGGTGCTTCGGCGCAGGTGAGCTCGGCTCCCACATTTACCTTGGAGTTGTCTCCCTTGGTGCGGGGGGGGGTGCTTCTGGTTTCTTCAGAGCCTGAGCCTTCTCTGCATCTGGGCAGGGATGCCTTTGAGGTGATGAGGAGTGTACTGGCCCCTGAGTCAGTCCCACGATCGACCCCATCGGCTCCTCCCCCTAGGGTGCCTGCGTCAGCCTCTGCCCCTCTTCCAGACCCCAAGCGTGGGGGATCCAGTACTCCAGGACACCCCTTTGGGTGTATCCTCCTCTTCCAAGGCCTCCCCTGATCTTTCAGAGGAGCCACCTCGCAAGAGAAAATGCAAGAGAAAGCATGTTGACTCCTCCGAGTCTGTCACATCAGATACCGACTTAGAGGAGTCGGAAGGGTCCCCAAGATCCCCCTCTGAAGATGTCTCCTTCTCAGACATCCTTGAGATGCTTAGGCAGAGGGGAAACTGGACTACCCTAAGCCTTTCCGAGGATGAGTCTGTATTCCTGGATGCGTTTGGATCCCGACCTTCCACCTCCTCGGTGTCTCCGCCTTTCGACCCACTGATGTCTGTAGTGGCTCGAAAGGTGTGGACAGCTCCAGACACAGTGGAACTGACCCCTAGAAGACCTGCCAAGTTCATTACTGCCCTGCAGGACAAACGGTTCTTGACCAAGGGTGTCCCCATTGATGCCATGGTGGTAGCAGCGGCCACAAAGAAGGAGTTGGCTGAAACTTCTTCAGCTGTCCATGCCCTTAACAAGGAGCCCAGGACGATGGACAGATATGGGAAGCGGATGTTCTCTTCAGCGACCTTTTCCATGCAGTCCCTGAAATACCTGTGCCACTTTACCCATCTTCAGAGGGATCTCCTGAAAGAGCTTGGAGATACCCTCCAAGATCCATCAGCTGAGGGGGCCCAGGCTAAGGCAGCCTCCCAGCTTGTGACTCTTAATTCAGTGGTAAACTCCACCATGCGGCTCATTTTGTATTGCTGTACCCAAGAGCTTGGCAAGACATAACTCAAGACAAATGGTTACAGTCCGTCATATCCGGAGGCTACAGAATTCCCTTTGTTTGCACACCCTTAAGGTCAAACAAGTCCCTTCCAGATGTTCCACCCAATCTAAGGGACCAAGCAGTACAAGGGCCATCCAGCAAGTCCCAGCAGACCAACAAGGATCCAGAATTTACTCAAGGTTCTTTTTGGTACCAAAAAAGACAGGGGACTGGAGACCCATTTTGGATCTCAGCAGACTAAACAAGTCTGTACAAAGAATGAAGTTCCGGATGGCCACACTTCAGTCCATTTTACCCTTTCTGGGTCAGGACAATTGGATGTGCTCCATAGATCTTCAGGATGTGTACTACCACATCAAAATGGGCAGACACTCTCGAAGATTCCTTCGCTTCTGGCTGGGAGCCAGCCATTATCAGCTGGTATCACCACAGCCCCCAGGGTGTTTACCAAATGTATGGCAGAAGTTACCGCTCACCTGAGACTGCAAGGATTCCAGATGTTTCCATATCTCGACGACTGGCTCCTCACTGCTACCACCAGACATCACCTTCTGCAAGCCAGAGACTTCACCATCCACACTTGCTCCAGGCTAGGTATCACAATAAATTTCGAAAAGTCTGCATTGTCGCCCTGTCAGTCTATCACCTTTATAGGCGCAAATTTAAATACCAAAGACATGTTAGCAAGCCTCCCACCAGACAGGGTATTAGTCATTTGTCAGCATGTCAAGGTTTTATTAGCATGCAAAAGGTTTCAAGCCAGGTTTGTCCTTCAGACACTAGGTCTCATGGCAGCAGCGATCGTACTTGTCCGTCGAGCTCGTTTTCACATGAGGATCCTCCAGTGGCTACTTTTCACCCAATGGTCCTTTCAGCAACTTCCCATGTCTTACATGATTATGATCACTCAGGCATGCAAGAAGCATCTTACATGGTGGGTGGTCTCCACATCAGTGCTCCATGGCAGGCCATTTGTTCTCCCCCCTCCAGTGGCTACAGTGACCACGGACGCTTCCCTGATCAGGTGGGGGGGCACTATCAGGGCAGAACAGTCCAAGGCACCTGGTAACCTCACGAGTATCATCTGCACATAAATGTCTTGGAGGTGAGGGCCGTGCTCTTAGCGTTGCAGGCTCTTCAGGACTCTCTTCCTACCAGGACCATTGCAGTTCAAACGGACAATATGTCCGTAGTGTGGTACATCAACAAGCAGGGCGGAACCAGGTCCTACCCCTTATGTCGAGAAGCCCTCAGATTCTGGCAGTCGGCGATCTCTTCCCAATGGTTTCTGATTGCAACGCACATCCCTGGGAGGTCCAACATCATAGCAGACAGACTGAGCAGAGCAATTCTCATGCCTCACTAGTGGTCTCTGAACCAGGACATTGCAAACCAAATCTTCCACTGATGGGGTCAACTTTGCTGTGACCTTTTTGCAACTCCCTTCAACAGCAAGTGCAGCAATTTCTTCTCTCTCCTTCCACTTCCCGGGCATTCCTCCAGAGACGCTCTAGTCCACGATTGGCCCCAGGGACTTCTTTATGCATTCCCTCCTTTCCCCCTCATACCAAAACTAATTCAGAAGGCTACTGCCTTGGGTTGCAAAATGATCCTCATTGCCCCTTACTGGCCTCGACAAATATGGTTTCCATTCCTGTATCACTATCTTCTCGAACAGCCTTGGACTCTGGACCTAGTTCCAGACCTCCTGATTCATCAGTCGGGCGGGCTGCACCAATCCATGCACTCTCTCCAGCTCACAGTGTGGCTGCTCCACTTCCAACCTTAGCCAGGCTCCCAGATATCTCCCCCTCTGTGCGTGAAATCCTTTTGTCGTCACACAAGTCTACAACCAGAAAAACTTACACTAGTAAGTGGAAACATTTTTCTTCCTGGGCAGAGGCAAAAAGTATTGACCCCTTTTCAGCCCCTGTACACTCCATTTTGGAATTTCTTGCAGAGCTCTTCCATGCGGGGTCCGCTTCTGCTACCATTAGAGTTCAGTTAGCGGCAATTTCAAATTTTCACATTGGCCTATTGGAAAACAATATCATGTCCCCTAAGCTCTGTAAAGCTTATCTCAAAGGAACCTTTCTGCTCAGGCCCCCAGTCAGAGATCCTCCACCACCGTGGGATCTATATTTGATTTTAGCTTTGCTAATTTTGCCCCCTTTTGAACCTGCAGCTTCTTGTTCACTGAAGTTCTTATCTTGGAAAATCTTTTTTCTGGTAGCTATTACTTCAGCCAGAAGAGTTTGAGAACTACAGGCTCTTTCTATCCGACCTCCATACAGTGTGTTGCACAATGACAGGGTTGCTCTGAAGACTAATCCTTCCTTCCTAAGGTCTCTTCAGAGAGTAACTTGAATCAGTCCATAGACCTTCCTGTGTTTTTCCCTAACCACTCCAACAGGGTGGAGTATAAGCTGCATCAGTTAGATGTTCACAGGCAACTATGCTTTTATTTACATAGAACCAAAGACATTAGAAAATCAGATCAACTGTTTCTGTCTTATGCAGTAGGTAAACAGGGGCTTCCGGTCTCCAAGGTGAACTTATCCAGGTGGTTGTCTTCTATCATCATGTTCATATACCAACTCAGAAATAAAGAATTACCGGTTAAACCAAAGGGTCACTCCACAAGAGGTTTAGCCACTTCAGTGTTTTTTCAGGCTAGATTGCCCATGGAATCTATTTGTGCTGCGGCTATATGGGCCAACCCACATACTTTCATTTCGCATTACAAGTTGGATTTGGTTTCCAGAAGCAGAGCTGATTTTGGTTCCACTGTTCTGAAGAGTCTTTTCCGATGAGCCACCCAGGATTTTAGGTGCTAGGGATGCTGTCCCAACCAGCAAGAATGAAGGCGAGATAGACAACTTAACATAAAGAAGTTATGTACCTACCATAACGTTCCATTTTAGTTGTTTTCTTCTCGCCTTCTTTCTTGTGTCCCACCCTCCATCCCCCTATCCTAGTGGACCGAGAAGAGTTCCTCCTGTTTTTGCACAGGCTGAGTCTTCTCTGGCTATTTCCTTAGGCTTAGTAGTCTCCCCAGTAGGAATTATGCATTCTAGGATAGCATTAATTTATTATTATGTCTGCAGTTAGACTTGCCAAACGAGATCTGGGTATCTAGCACCAGGCATCATGGGATATAGGGGGGGCCTTGAGCCAGTAAGCAGCTCTCGAGCTTTTGAAGATGGCCAAGTAGGAGCTGAGGATCGGCTCCGAACCCACCCAGCAAGAAAGAAGGTGAGAAGAAAACTACATGGAACGTTATGGTAGGTGCATAACTTCTTTTTTCCTGATTTGTTTCAATTTGATGTCCAAAAATTTTGTTTCATTTTCATTCCACTTGCTGGTAAATCTAAAAAAAAGTAGTAGTACTATTTAGATATTCAACAAAGGACATAGCATCATCCTCACTGCCCTTTCAAAGTATTAATATATCATCTAGGATTCTGTTATAAAGAGCAATCTTGTCATTGTATGGTGAACCAAATTCGTAATTTTCCTCCCAATGTAGAAGAAACAGGTTGGCAAATCCAGGGGCACATTTTGCCCCCATTGCCACACCTGAAAATTTGTTGAAACATCTCACCTTCAAATGTCACAAAGTTGCTCTATAACACCATTTCTATACTAGATGTCATCATATTATTTTGGCAGCATTTAGTTTACCACTTTTAACCAAACTCTGGGTGAAATATTCAACCCCTACATCTTGTGGGATTACTGTGAATAGGTTAATTTTTTGTCTCTTTTAAACTCAAATATTATGCTTAAAATTTGATATAATTCTTTGGTAGTAGTTTGTAAGTTTATTTTACTGTAAACCCCCTTATCTCATCCTTGTGCTTTATTTTGTGCTGTGTTGGCCATCACCCCTTAGTCGCTAGGCTTTCTGTTATTCCCTGAACTCATTTAACTTAGAGAGTCCCCCCCCTACCCCTTAAGGTCAGTTGTTTAAGTTAGAGGCTCTCCTTTAAGGTCTTTATTAATTTTTAGTTTTTCTTTTGCAGTTTGATTTTTACTAAAATGTCTAAGGAAGTTAAAACCTCTGCTTTTAAAAAGTGTGACTCATGCTGTCAGAAGATGTCTGTGTCAGATGGGCACACTAGTTGTGTTTACTGCATGAGGGCTATGCACCTGCAGGACTCTTGTGCTATTTATCATGCATTTAGTCCAAGGGTTCTGCAGGAGTGGAAAAACAAGTTTAGCCTCCGTGTATTATTAAAACAGGATTTTCCGGCTAAAGCATCTCAACCAGTGAAACTTTTGAAACCAGTCAAGTCGTCAGCTCCATGTTTAGAACCAACCTGTGAGCTTGACAAACCATGTGTGTGCTGGTACCAACAAGACTTACCCCTCCGTCGGCTCCGAACTGTTACTTCAGAGTCATCTCGGAGCCACAGAAGAGCTAGGTCTCATTCTTTTGAGCCGATTCGCTCAGTGCCACAATCACCATTACTTCAAAACAAGTCTAGTCATAGCTCATCTTCCCACTCCTCTTGATCCTCCAGGTTATCGGATCAGGATGGTGTAGAGAGTGGTCAGTAGGTTGGTTAAGTCACAGCCCCATGCTAAAATGCTTTTGAGCCCATCTCAACAGGCTTTGGTTCTATCCGCTTCGATTTCGCTTCCTCCTCCGACTAGTTTGGAGCCAGAGTCCATGGATAGTGGTTCCTTTGGTTCCAAGGACATCCTCATCTGCTCCAACATTGGCTCCAATTACCTTGATTCTTCCACCCTTTGAGGTATCTGGGCACCGAAGCTCTCTTGTCGGCTCCGAGGGGGGAAGTAGCATCAGACCATTGTCCGACCCCGCTTTCCCTCTCAGATTGTCGGCTCAGTTGAGCTTGTCTCCCACATCAGCCTCTGAGCCATCACCCTCGATGCAGGGTAGTATTCTTGTCTCTTCAGAGCTGGAGCCCTCCTTGCGTCGAGACTGTGACGCCTTCGAGGTCATGCGGAGAGTGCTGTCCCCACAGATGGCTCTACTATCGGTTCCATCAGCTCCATCCCCCTCGGTGCCTGTGACAACCTCTGCTCCTCCTCCAGCCCCAAAGCATAGGGAACCTATGCCCCAGGACACCCCATTGGGTGAACCCTCTTCTTCTGAAGCCTCTCCAGAGCATTCTGAGCAGGCTCCCTGGAAGAAAAACTGCAAGAGGAGGCAGCTAGACTCCCCTGAGTCTGTCACCTCAGATACAGACCATGATGAATCGGAGGGGTCCCCAAGGTCCCCCTCTGAAGATGTTTCCTTTTCTGACATCCTTGAGATTCTCAGGCAGAGGTGTAGCTGGACTTCCCTAGCCCCCTCTGAGGACAAGTTTGTATACCTGGTTGCATTTGGTTCCCGACCTTCCACCTAGTGGTTGTCTCCATCTTTTGATCCACTCATGTCTGTAGTGTCTCGAAAGGCTTGGTCAACTCCAGATTCCATGGAACCTGTCCCAAGGAGACCCAATTAATTCATCACAGCTCCCCATGACAAAAAATTCTTAACTAAAGGTGTCCCAGTTGATGCCATGGTGGTAGCAGCAGCCCCAAAGAGAGAGTTAGCTGAAACCTCCTCATCTGTCCTTCCACTGAATAAAGACTCATGTACGATGGACAGATATGGGAAGTGAATGTTTTCATCAGCGACCTTCTCCCTTAGGTCCCTAAACTATCTTCCCCATTTTACTAGGCTTTAGAGGGATCTCCTAAAAGAGCTTGGAGATAGCCTACAAGATCTCACAGCTGAGGGAGCTTCAGCCAAGGTAGCTACCCAGCTTGCGACTCTTAATTCAATAGTCAACTCCTCCATGAGGCTTATTTCATATGCAGCTGATGGAGCGAGTAGAGCTGCCGGAACAGGAGTAGCTCTTAGGAGATATTCGTGGCTGCGGCTGTGTCAGTTTGTGGAACCTTTCAGAGTGTCCTTCTCCAATACCCCCTTTGATGGCTCCTCTCTCTTTGGGCCTCAGGTGAAAGACACTCTTACCAGGTGCCAAGAGGAAGGCAAGATGCTCTCTGATGTTGGAGTCTGTTTTTCCACTCCTACCAGACCATACCCAAAAGGTCAGAAGGGTGGAAAGATGTGGTTTCAAAAATCCCAGGGACTCTTGCCTGATGCACATGGTGAATTTTCTCCTTAGGGGCAGAGGGAGAAATAATAATAGCAGATGCCACCATTGTGACAGAGGGGGTCCACAAAATCAGGGTGACAAAGATACGTTCTCTTCCAAGCCCTATCAACATCCCTGAAGGGATGCTTGACTGTTCAACTCTGGAGGCAGTCAGGGGAAGGCTTTCATTGTACCCAACCACCTGGCAAAATATTACAAAAGACAAATGGGTACTAGCCATTATATCCGGAGGTTACAAGATTCCCTTTCATCAATCCCCTTTTGTTTAAAAAAAAAATCCATCCCAGATGTTCCACCCAATCAAAGGGATCAGGCAGTCATAGAAGTTTTAAGACTGCTAGAAAAAAGAGCCATCCAGGAAGTCCCCACAGACCAAGTAGGATCCGGAACTTACTCAAGATTCTTTTTAGTGCCCAGAAAGATAGGAGACTGGAGACCAATTCTGGATCTCAGCAGGTTAAACAAATCTGTACAAAAAGAAAAGTTCCAGAAGGTAACACTGCAGTCCATTCTCCCCTTTCTGGGTCGGGACAATTGGATGTGCTGTATAGATCATCAGGATGCATACTATCATATAAAAATGGACAGATGGTCCAGGAGATTTCTACGCTTCTGTCTAGGGACCAGTCATTACCAATTCAGAGCTCTGCCCTATGGTCTCACCACAGCCCCCCAGGGTGTTAACCAAATGCATGGCAGTAGTCACGGCTCACCTGAGATGTCAAGGATTCCAGGTGTTTCTTTATCTGGACGACTGGCTCCTCACTGCTACCGCCAGAAAACAACTTAGAGGCACGAGAGTACACCATCACATCCTGTGATCATCTAGGCATCACAATAAACTTTGAAAAATTTGCCTTGTTACCCTGTCAATCTATTACATACATAGGAGCAGAGCTAAACACAAGAAAAATAATTGTAAAATTGCTTCAGGAAAGAGTTTTCATTATTTAAAAACAGGTGTCACTTCTCCTGAGGAGCAAAAGAATTCAAGTCAAATATGTTCAAGTTCTAGGGTCCATGGCATAAGCCATTCTTCTAGTCCATTTAGCATGCTTTCACATGAGAATCCTTCAGTGGCTTCTTTTCACACAATGGTCCTTCCGGGAATTAACCATGTCTCACATGATGCTGATTATGGAATTTTGCAAAAGCCACCTTTCCTGGTAGATGGTCTCCCTGTTAGTTGCTCAGGGCAGAGCTTTCATGGAACCCCATCCGGTCACCACACTGACCAAGGATGCTTCCCTGATAGGGTGGGGGGGCACTATCTAGGGAAGACAGTCCAAGGCACTTGGCAACCTCACGAGTACCACTTGCACATCAACGTCCTGGAAATGAGAGTGGTGCTCCTAGTGTTGCAAGCTCTTCAAGACTCTCTCCCTGCCGGGACTATTGCAATACAAATGGACAATATGTCGGTGGTTTGGTACATCAACAAACAGGGCAGAACCAGGTATTACCCCTTGTGGCGAGAGGCCCTCAGACTATGGCAGTGAGTGATGTCCTCCCAACGTTTTCTGATAGCAACACATATCCCTGGGACATCCAGCATAATAGCGGAAAGGCTCAGCAGGGCTATCCTCATGCCTCACGAGTGGTATCTGAAACAGGAAATTGTAGATCTTATTTTCCACAAATGGGACCAGCCTTGCCTTTTCCCTCAATAACAAATGCAGCAGCTACTTCTCCCTTGTTCCAGCTCCATGTCAGACACCCTAGGACGCTCTACTCCATGATTGGCCTCAGGGACTCATTTATGCATTTCCCCCCTTCCCCATAATTCCAAAAGTCATTCAGAAAGCAAAATCATTGGGTTGCCAAATGATCCTCATTGCCCCCTATTGGGCTCGACAGATTTGGTTTCCATTCCTTCACCCCCACCTTCTAGCCCAGCCTTGGACTCTAGACCCAGTACCGGACCTCTTGCTTCATCAGTCAGGCGGGCTACACCAATCCCACCAATCTCTCAAGCTCACAGCTTGGTTAATTCACTTCCAATCCTAGCCAGGCTCCCCAATATTTCCCCAGCAGTGCGGGATATTATTGTTTCCTCCCATAAGACAAATACAAGGAAAGTCTGTGCTAGCAAATGGAAAAGATTCTCTTACTGGGCAGAATCCAGGAATTTAGATCCTTTTACAGCTCCTGGACATGAGATTTTGGACTTATTAGCAGAACTGTTTCATTCTGGTGCAGTGGCTGCTACCATCTGAGCACAACTGGCTTCCATTTCAAATTTTCATGTCTGAGTTTCTAACTCTAGCATAATGTCTCTCAAAATCAGTAAGGCCTTCATGAAAGGTACATCTCTACTTAGATCCCCAGTGAAAGAGCCACTTCCACCTTGGGATCTCAGTTTGCTTCTTGCCTCCTTGATACTGCCACCCTTTGAACTAGTAGTATCATGTTCCTTGAAATTTCTCTCTTGGAAAACTCTTTTCTTAGTTGCTATTACTTCTGACAGATGTGTTTCAGAACTTCATGCACTGTGTTCGCCCTCCATGCCTAGTTTTTCACAAAGGCAGGGTTCCCCTGAGAACTAACCCATCTTTTCTACCTAAAGTTTGTTCAGACCACAATTTGAATTAATCCATTGAACTCCCTGTCTTTTTCCCTAATCATTCCAACAAGGCAGAATACAGATTACACCAAATGGATGTGAATAGACAACTGCGTTTCTATCTCCATAGAAGTAAAGAAATGAGAAAATCAGATCAGTTGTTCCTTTCATTTGCTAACAACAAACAAGGCCTTCCAGTTTCTAAAGTAACATTGTCAAAATGGTTATCGGACACCATAGTCCATACCTACCACTTGCGACAAAAAAATCTTCCAGCAAAACCCAAAGGTCATTCAGCCAGGTCAGTAGCTACTTTGGTAGCATTTCAATCTAGATTGCCCACAGATTCAATTTGTGCAGCAGCTACTTGGGCAGATCCTCATACATTCATTTCTCATTATAAAGTAGATGTGGTCTCCCGGGGCAGAGCTTCCTTTGGTTCCTCGGTTCTGAAGAGTCTGTTCCAATGAACCACCAAGGATTGAGGTGCTAGGGACGCTGTCCCATCCAGCAAGAATGAAGGTGAGATTGCACAACTTAACATAAAGAAGTTACATACCTACCATAATGTTCCATGTTAGTTGTCCTTCATCTCGCCTTCCTTCTTGCGTCCCTCACTCCTTCCCCCTTCCTCGAAGATTGAGAGGAGTTTCTCAATGGTTTCACTTGCTAATTTGTTTTAGTAGTTGCTTCTCAACCAAACCATGACATTTAACTGTATATCCAGGTTTATAAATGGATTATTTCCTATAATTATGTCTGGTGTGAGCTATCTCAAACGAGATCTGGGTAGCTGGCGCTGGGAATTCTGGGATAAGGGGTAGCCTCGAGCCAGTAAAGAACTCTTGAGCTATAGTAAGTGGCCAAGTCAGAGCCAAGGATCGGCTCTGAACCTGTCCAGCAAGAAGGAAGGCGAGATGGACAACTAACATGGAACGTTATGGTAGGTGCATAACTTATTTTTTCTGTGGTAAGGCATTCCTTGACATTCATAATTAGAGGAACTTCAGTTTTCAGATGTGCACATCAGACAGTACTCATTGTTCATATGATCTGTAGAAGATGCTAGTAATTTGACAATAATATATAAATAAACTGAACCAAACTGAGCTAAATTCTACAGCAAAGACATACAAGCCTCCGCTAGAGAGACCCTGACAAAACATGAAAACAGCTGTACAATAATAATTGCAAACCTCCCTTTATATAGACCTCTTAGGAATATGCGACCTTCCCCTTGGGAAAAATATTGTTTCAGTGCACTGGCTCATGAAGACACAGTGATACACAAGTATTTAAAATGCTGTCAGTCCAACAAACCATGCTCTATTAGCTATTGATATGCTATGCCTTCACTCCCAGATTAAGTGGAAAGTCTAGGTGTGCTGTGAAGCAGTTTAGAAAAAACCCAAGGCATGTTTACCTTAAGTGGATTTTTTGACTACATTGGAGGACAATGTCTTTCTGTTCCTTAGAAACCATCATTTTGTCCTGTTTATTTATTCTGATACTGTGTAGATCTCAACACTGATGTAATACAAATAGAACCTATCTCACTCAGGAAAAGGGCTGGCAAGTTAAAATGAGTAAACATTCATAAAGTAAATTGTAGTCATTTTTGATAATATCATTTTGTGTGTTTGATTTCTTTCCATATTGACCGACTGCTATTTTTTTTTTATTTAACAGTTATTTACAGGAAAGTCTGACTTGGAACGAAGCCAATTTTCAGTGGAGACCTGGGGAGAAATGCTCCAGACGCATGTCTTTTGTAAAGTGGGAGGAAACCGGAGCACCCGGAGGAAACCCACATGAATGCAGGGAGGACATGCAGATTCTGCACAAAAGGCACTTCAGCCAAGAATCGAACCAGAGAACCTCTTGCTGTGAAGCAACAATGCTACCATTGCACCACTGTACCATCCATCATTACTAGTCAGTATCTGTATTGTGTGCAACCTTATTCATCCTCTTTTGGGAAGAAGGCTTTATAAGATGGGTGACATCCAGTGGTGTCACTGCAAGAAATACATGGATGCTTCCTCTTGTATTCCTCAAAACAAATTGTTTTCTTCTATACCTTATTTGCTTACCTGTTTCCAGGCAGCAGACACACACACACACACACACACACACACACACACACACACACACACACACACACACACACATTAAACCAGCACTCTGGTGTGATTAAAAAAAACTTGTATTCCTTTGTGCAGTTGTAAAAGAGATAAACATACTCAAACACACATGCACAATGCATAGTGATGTCAGTGTACAGCCCCAAACCCTGTGTATAACATACAAGATCAGGCCATCTGCCATTCATAACTTTTTTCCTCCTCTCTAGCTAGCCCTAAGTGCCCCTGATGCTACTTATACCTGGGCAATAGGTTTCCAACTAGAACTGTCCATCTGTTCCACTGGACCAACTACAGTTGTGCTCCTTTATAATCTGATATTGTCAAACTGTGTGTTTCATAGTATAGTACTAGGCTATCTGCCGTGGGGCATATGTAAGCCTAGCCATAGTGATGTGGCTTTTGCCACCCCATGAAGTGGTACAAAAATGTACAGAATAAATCTAGAATAATGTGCCTCTGTCTAGTAATGACACAGTGAAGGTCCCCTTATATAATAGAATTAGTTTACTGTGCCCCTGTCTAGCAGTGACACAGATGTGACCCCTGGGGTAAACATACGATCTCCCATCCACTCATCAAGATTTCTCTTGAAGAGAGTCAGTGAGGGGCTCTGCCTAATACGAACTGGGATCCTCTTCCAAAGCATGGGAAGCCTCTGAGTTATGAATCTATCCCTCCAGCATGTCCTATTCATACTTGTGCCGAGGTTTAAGTCTTTAGCTCTCGTGGTCCTGATGGATTTGGATTTTTTTGAGGTGGAGCATGTCCATCAGATCCTGATTGGACATGGCCTTGTACGTCAGGCAGAGATCACCTCTGAGCAGGTGGTATGCTACTGAATAGAGCTGAAGTTTCTTTAGTCTGGCAGAATAAGACATATGTTGGACCCCCTTGATCCTTTTGGTGAGGTAGTTTTGTGGTCTCTCCAGCTGTTGCAAGTGCCGGGTGTGGTACATACCAAATGAGGCATTGTACTCAATCATGGGTCTGATGAGGGAGGAATATAGGGGTACAATGACATCCTTGGATCTGGATGTGAAACCCTTCATGATGAGGTGTGCAAAGTAGAATGTTTTTCTAACCACTTTGGCAACGTGGGTGTCAAATGAGAGGTCGCTGTCTACTTGGGTCCCTAGGTCTCTGATTACTTTTTCCATACTCAGTGGGTTGCTGTCTATGTGATAATTTGTGGGTACTTTGTTTTTTCCAAAAGGGATGACAATACATTTTTTGGCATTTAGTTTAAGGCCGTGACTACGGCACCAGTTGTCCGTTTCAGTGAGGCCTTTTTGTAGGATGTGTGTATCTGCTGGTGTATCGACTATGGCACGTAGTTTGCAGTCATCTGTGAACTTTGTCAGCCACAGCCCTCCCATGTTTGCTTTAACATCTGAGAAATAAATGCCGAACAAGAGGGGTCCCAGGACAGATCCCTGTGGGACACCACTTGTGACTGGCTTTGAGTCTGACATTGCTCCAGTGATTTTAACTTTATGGGTTCTGTCCTTTAGCCAGTTTGCAACCCATCTAGTGACATAAGGGTTTACTTTTAAGCTGTTTAGCTTATCTATGATGCCTGAGTGGGGTATTGTGTCGAAAGCCTTAGCCAAGTCCAGGTATGCTGTATGGACTGCTTTGCCCTCATCAGTGGCTCTAGTGACTGTTTCAAAAAAGTCAACCAGGTTTAAAAGGCAGGATCTGCCCTTTACAAAGCCGAACTGGGTGGAGTCAAGCGTCTGTAGGTCCCCTATGTCTCCATTTATGAGTTCCATAATGATTCTTTCCATAGCTTTGCAGACCAGGCTAGTCAAGCTTATGGGGCGGTAGTTTCCAGGGTCTGTAGAGGCACCCCCCTTGTGGAGTGGGACCACTGTTGCTTGTACGCCAGTGTTCAGGTACATATCCCGAAGTAAGGCTAAGGTTAAATAGCATTTTTATGTGTGGGTTTAGCTCCTCTTGGAGTTCACGTAACACACACCCCGGGATACCGTCAGGTCCCATTGATGCTGTGTTTTTTGCTTTGTTTAGGGCAGTTCTCACTTGGACATCTGAGATGACAGGGAGATTACATTCAGCTGGGATGAGTATTTCTTCTTTTGGGGGTGAAGGAGGTGAGAAATTTGCACTGAACCTGTCAGCCAGAAAGTTAGCAATATCTGTGGGTTCAGTGTATTTTTTGTTGTTGTGAACCAACTCTGAGCATATCTGAGGGTTTCCGCCCAGGTTTCTAACATAGCTGAAGAAGGCTTTGTGGTTATCTTTAGTGTCCTTAGAGATTTTTCTCTCAGTTTGCCTTGGATGTCTTTATGAGAGAACGTAGTTTTCTGCTAATGTTGATCAGAGATGTCTTCCCTTCATGGGATTTCGCTCTGACGTGCAGTAGCTTCCTTCTTTTGTTATACAATTTGTTTATGGCTGAGGTCCACCAGACAGGACGCTTACATTTGGTGGAGAGGGACTTGGATTTGTTTGGGATTGCATGATCCATGCATTCTTGGAGATGTCCATAGAAAGCATTTGTGAAGGATTCGGCATTGTGGGATGTGGTATCCACTGGCACAGTGGCCTTAAAGGATACCATCTCAGTCTTAAGAAGAGTGAAGTCTGCTTTTGAGAAGTTTTTTCACTGTGGTCTTTTGGGCTGGGAGTGGAGGTGGGATATGTATATCCAGGGTGATTAGTTTGTGGTCAGATCTCACTAGTGAGGGGTATACTTCTGGTGTGGAGCATTTTGTCCCCATGTTTGTGATGATCGGGTCTAGTATATTATCTCCCCTAGTGGGAGAGGTGACTAGTTGTTCCAGTGCATTTGAATTTATGAATTCCAGGAACCTTTGGGCTAGGGTATTAGGGCTAGAATAATGTACCTCAATCTATGTTTGGGTAGTTGAAGTCTCCCAGTATGATGGTATTTTGTGATACATTCATATCCTCTAACGTCTTCAGGAAGGCTGAGTGGGGTTCTTGAGATTGGGAGGCTGGTCTCTAACATGCTACCAGTTGTATAGCAGTTTTGCCTATGGTTAGTTGCACCTGTATGGTCTCTGATGCTTCATGTGTTGCTACTAACCTGGAGGTGTGGGTGTCCTTTATGAATATGGACACTCCCCCTCCCTTTGTGGTTCGACCCGGGTTTTGGGGCCGAAAAGCATGATACGAGGTAAAGCCTGGTAGCGCTGGGGTGCTCTCAGGAGCCTTGAACCAGGTTTCAGTTACTGCACAGACGTCGATGTTCTCCATGCTGAGGAGTGCATCAAGTGCCAGCATCTTGAGATTTAGACTTCTGGTGTTGAGCAGCATTACCCTTAGTTTTTTTCCATTTTTGTTTTCTAAGGAGGTGGGTTTGTCTTTTGAGCCTTGCCTAAAAAAGGCACTATGGGGTTGGCAAGAGCCTTAACCAATATCCGGAAGCCCAGTGGTGACAGGTGTAAGCCATCCCTTGTGAAGCAGCGTGGCTTGTCCAACATATCATCCCAGGCAGACAGACATTGGATCCCCTTAGAATGACACCAGTACTTGAGCCAATTGTTAAAGCTGATCATCTTGTCTTTGTATTGTGGTATCATTCTAGGTGAGGGCAAGATGCTGCTCAGGGTCAGGGTCATACCAGCCTGGGCTACATAATCGGAGACCTCCTCTATGTCTCTTTTCATGTAGTCCAGGGAGGTACGTCTCAGGTCATTTACACCAGCATGGACAATGACGGAGTCATATTTGTACTTTCTTTGGAGTGACCTGAGTGTGTGTGTTATGTGGTGGATCCTAGCTCCCGATAGACGGCTCACAGTCACCTTCTCCTTGTTCAGCCTGGTCAGTGGGACATCAGTGTGTCTGACTATGGAGCCACCTATTACTAGTGTATCAGGCAATGTGTTTGGCCTTAAGGGCTGCAATTGGTCGATACACTGATTTATTGAAGTATGTGTTGCATGTGTTTTGTTTTGAGGTGGTGGATTTTTGGATGTCTGCTTTGGGAGCCTCTGTTGTTTTGGTAAGTTTTTTATTAGAGCCTCCGAGTATGTCTTTGTGTTTTTATGTGTTTGGTTTGCAGTTGTGGTAGGTCTATGTGGGACTGGGATTGTTGTGTGTGTGGTTGCCATCTCCTCCTGTCTGGTCATGCCAGCCCTGAGTTGAGAGAGTTCAGCCTCCAGTTTGGCTATATAGTTGCATCTCTCACATGTATTTGTGTTTGTTGGGAGGAGGAGAGGGTTGTCTCTGTACATGAGAAAATTGTAGCATTGTCTCAAGATGCCCAGATTGACCAGTTGAACTGGAGACGACGCCAGTAATCTACCACTCGACATGCTAGAACAGTATAAGGGAGTGGTATACCTTTAAGGGAAGTGGGTATTCACAGGGGTGGTAAGTAGATGTAGTGCTTTACTTAGTACAGGAGTGCTTACTTAGTAGAAAAGTATTGAGAACAAGTGCTAGGCTTATAATACAGTGAGTAGTCTGGTTATACTAAGAGTAGAGCTTCCTTAAGGGAAAATTTGAAGAACAGACTTGGCGGAGCCACAAAAAGTTTAACCTTGTTTAACCTATGCGTACGACCACGCAAAGCCGTGCAAACGCGGATTTTAAACAGTGAACTACAAAAGAGCTGGAAATGGTCCCAAACAACCAATTACTACAGCTTCTTGTACTGAGGTCACTTCCCCCAAGGACAGGTAGGCTGCTCAAGGCTCCCCACTCCCACTGGTGAGCAAAGAAACTTCCTTCTATCCAAGTAAGGTAATGGACAACACAGGAACTACACCACAGCCCAGAATACAGCAATGCCTGTAAACTGGTTTAAACTAGTCGAGGAAGGCATTGAAGCTAAGCAACTGTTTGCCTAGAGAAGAATTTCTAAAGATAATCCTACAGCATAAGATGG
Source organism: Protopterus annectens (assembly GCF_019279795.1). NCBI lineage: Eukaryota > Metazoa > Chordata > Ceratodontiformes > Protopteridae > Protopterus > Protopterus annectens. Next base: position 680,668,529 of record NC_056750.1, read on the forward strand.
TTATCCATGACATAGGAAGCAGGTTGCAACATTGGAGGATATTTACTGTAGGCCATATTTCTCAACACAAATGCTTAAATTATGACTTCCAAAATGGCTGCACACTGATCAGGATGATTAGAGCAACTGTGAAAAGAGGCATTAGAGCTATCAATCTGGTTAAAATTCAGTTACTAGCTAATAATTGCTGCCTGGATGCAAGCAAAGAAGAAATATGTTGAAAGTAAGAGGAAAGTCAAGAATAAAAGAAAAAACTTACTCTGAAAAATGTTGCAGCTGTTCAGTAAAAGGAAGTTCAAGTTTCAGCTTTGGTGCAGGCAGTAACTTTAAGTAACTTATAGGGAAAATAAAGCAAATGTGCTTAGAGGTGTTTAAAATAATAAAAATGCTGTCAGAATATGTTAAGTCAAATAAAAAAGGTTGAAGAAGCTTTTAACTAGCTTTTCAGATGAACTTATCAACCTTAAAAAATCAAAGGATGTAATTAAGAAAATGTGGAGTGAGTATATCGCTTTGCAAAAAAAGAGCAGTTTAAAAAATAGAAGACTGAGCACATAGAGAAAATCCAATATTTTCTGTTTTACCAGAGAAACAGAAGGGAACTGCCCACATTCATTTTATAAAATTATAAATAAGTATCTAGACTTGTGTTCCACAGCAGAGTTTAACTGATAGGGCACTGTGTGTATGCTTCAAATCTGACCAAGAGGAAAGCAGCACAAGACCTGTATTAGGAAACATGAAAACATATCAGCAGAAAGAGTTGCTTGTGATACATTTTGGTAGAAAGGAAAAGTGTTAAAAATTTGGAGACAACAGATTCTTTGTGGAAAATTATTTACTGTACACCAGGCAGAAGAGAATCAAATTTAGAGGCAGATATGAGATTCAAGTTGCTGTATCCAGCTATCTTCAGAATATTGTTTGGAAGATCAAAGAAATTTGGGTGCACAACAGATTAAGGAGGAAATAAAAAAATAGGCAACAAAGAGTGAGACAACAAGCACACAGAGAGACTTTACCAGTGAAACATGTCCAATGTTCCAGAGAAAAATGCTTGAGTGACAGAAAAAAAACCCAGAGAATCTGACTAGAAGAATCGGGAATACCTTGGACTTGAACCACTAGCTGGCATTGGGAGATGGAGGTGATTCAGAAAAAAAGACCATCAACCTTGTGAAATTAATGAAAAAATGGAAGACTGTAAAGCCTCACTCCCATTTTATACATAGAATAGACATGAAAAAATGGTTAAAAAGGAATGGGATTTTGTTGACTGTGTTAATTGGGTGGGTAAACTATAAAGCATCTAACCCCCACTATATGTTGTTAACATTTACAAGGGCCCTGGAGAGAATTATGAAGTAATTATATTAAAATCAGTTTTAGTAGTTTTTAAACACCTTTATTAAATACTTACTTTGTAGATTGTGACATAGGTAAACTTAGAAAACAAAAATCATATGTTCTCAAATTATACATATGCTTTTTTTTCAAACAATTAGGATTCACTCTGTTACATAAATTGCTCAGTTCCTGCATTCTGTTAAACCTCACTCCTCCTCCTGACATTATTCTGCACGTATTGTTCCTACAAATTCCATGTATTCCTTTGTATTTTGTTCTTTCATTTTCCTAAAGATTACATCTACATTTCTGTTCCCTCCTTTATAATATTCAGTGCTTCAGTTATAGTTGGTTTAAATTTTGATGTCCATATTTTTACTAATTGGTTATTTTCAGCCAATAGCACTAAACTTATTAAGGCCTTACTATGTGTGGCAATTCAGAATGTATATCCATGCTCAAAAAAAATCATTACTTGGTCACAACCATTTGCTCCATCAACATTTCATACAGAATACTCTTTAGGAAATTTTTAAAATCTGCTGATTCATTACATTCCCAAAATACATTTTCCCAGTTACATCCCTCTCTGGCCCATCACCCCTCTAGCATGTCATAGCTACTTGAGGAAAATTTTGTGAAGTCTACTTAGGTACAAAAATACCTATGCAAACACTTCCAAGCAAAAAAAAAGTTAAACCTTTTGGATGTTGTTGCATACTTATGAGCCCTACAAATGTACTCCCATTGTTTTTTTGTATTTATTTATTTATTTATTTATTTGTATATTGCCTTTCCATTTCCTTCTCCTAGTTGTTCATAACCTTCTCTAGCTGATTTGTATAGCTATCAGCATTATTTTATGTGCTCTACTAATTCTCCCTTTTTAATAGCAATTTCTGATCTGGACTCCATTAAAAACTCTACCAGAACTTTTTTTTCACGTATCACTTCTCTCTCTCTCTTTTTCCATATACTCTGTTATCAATCCCTAGTAGGGAATGCAATCTTCAACTTGCAGTCAAAACCTCTACTTAGTCTTATCCCTCTCTGTTTCCTTTACTTGTCTAGTTATTTGTCCCCAATACCTTGGTCCCTTGGTAATTTTCTCCTGTAAATTCCAGCTGTTTCTTGCCTGTTTTCTATACACCTTCTTGAGTCATACCTGTTGGCAAAATCTCCTTTCTCCATTCGCCTGTTGGCTTGGTTAACATATTTTTTGCAATTTTATGAATGCATTATTCTGTATGGTTGTTATTCACTTTAATAACTTGCATCCCAAATCCCACACACTGCTTGCTTTTCAACCTCCCTCCCATTTCATAATCACCACTTTCCACATTGATTTATAATTTTCTGCTTGTGTTATGCATGTGAGCCTTAATTGAGTAGTGTTGACGTGTCCTTTCAAATCAGGTAATCCTAAACCAAATTGTTCTATGGAGAGAATTGACTTATCCCATTTAAGTCCTACCCACTTCCCCTCTGAAATAAATTCTTTCAACTCTTTATTAATTGTGCTACAAAACCTCTCTCTTAGTTGATAAAAATGTCTGATGTGTATAAAAGTAAAGGGACTAGAAACATTTTTACTGCTTATATCTTGCTATACATATGCATAAACAAGAGTTTCCAGCTTTTCAATCTTTGTATTATCTTTTGTTTAGTCTCTTTTGACATCTCTTTAGCTGCCATAATAGAAACATTTTCTTTTTCAATTCATACACCTAAGTACTTCATCTTATGTCCCCATAAATGTGTATATTGCTGAACCAATTAAAGTATAGGTACATAGTTTAGTCCTGCAGGGTTTGTTTTATCTTCATTTATTTTATATCCTCAAAAAATGTAACTATCTTAGAATATTCTACAACACAAACATGTCATTTTCTAGATTTAGAATGCACACACTGTCACCTACAAACAAAACTAACTTTTTTGATTACCATGCAAATTGTATCTTTGAATTTGTGAAGTAATTTATTTTCTTTGCCAGTGATTCTAAATAAGTAAAGGGAACAGCCTTGCCTGGTTCCTGTATTTAAATGCTGCTTGTTAGAAAGGAACCTCTCATCTTAATTCTTCATTCCTCTCCTTCATATAGCCTTGTCATTAACCCTATTGTTATAGCAGGGAACATCAATTCGACCAGTTGCCTACCGGTAAAATTCCAGCTGATTCTATTAGAAGGTTTCTGTGCATCAAGACCAATCAAGAGTAGTGGCATTTGTTTTACAGTGCTTCCCTCTGGATCATCATTGTTCTAGTAATGTTTTCATGTGTGCCTTCACTCCAAAAAATAACACTAATCCATATCTATCAATTTTGGCATATTTGTTCCCATTCTTTTAGCTAGTACAGACATAAACACATTATATCTATGGCTTAAAACTGATACAGTATTTGTTCTTATTACTATTTGTATAAAAATGTCATGCTGTAAATTGCATATTAGATTGTAAAGCAGTATTGTATAGGGTGCAGTCGGGGCATTTTGAATGTGGGGTGGGATGGGGAGTCTTATCACTGACTGTTACATGTGAAAGATATTATAGTAGTACAGTACTTTTTCTAGGTTGTAATATATCCAGACTTTTCACTATAATAAGGGAAGAACAGATGAAATGATGCAAGTTAAACATATAATGCTGTGGTCTTGGATGGTTGTAATGGGGGATGTAAATGTTTATTGATCTGTATTGACCACATTAAATGTAGAATTAAAATAATTTCCCATTTTTATAGGCGTGAGCCTATACTGATGTCCTTGGCTTATGCTATAGACACGAGATTTAAGCAAATAGAATTGAAAACTAAGGGAAATGAAGATATGGAAACAGTAGTTCTTTATTGATTTTGCACAGTCATTATCTTTTTTTATCAATTAGCAAATGGTCTCTGTGGGAGAAAAGAAGTCTACAGGTGCAGATAATTATGAGAGGGTTGAACAGTGTGTTCTGAGTGAAATTTAGATTATTGTTGTGCACCTGAAAAGTAACAAGCTGCTTTTTTTCTTTCATTAACAGCTGCTTTTACATGGAGGTGAGACGTGTGCAGGTACAGACAATTAACTGAGAATTCTGAACAAACTGTACTAGGTGAAATGTAAGAGATATAGTGTCATAGTGAAAGATACACTGGAAAGCAGTTGAGTGAAAAATAAAGTTTGAAACTGTGAGAAGTGAGTAAGTTATACAAGTACTTGTGTCTCTAACAGCCATAATATTTTAATGCATTTAATGTAACAGTGCATATGCAAGTGTTTTTCACATATGAAAGAGGAAAAGGGATAAGGAAAGAACAGGTAAAATCAGAGTGAGTGGAAATACAAGCTTTAACATACACTTTAGTATGGGTACATTAATTTTGAAATGGGTATTACCTATGAATGCAGCCATCAGCTTGGGGAAACTACGCCTATCTGGATGGGTAAATTTCAGTTTTTGAAAATGCACATAGCTGTGTGCATTTTAGTAAGCTAAAAGGGAATGGGGGCTCTGCAATTCTGTTTAGTTTTTGGTTGTATGTTTTCACTGAAGCAAAAGGAAAAAAGAAACTACTACCTAAGATAGCAGCTTGCCACATAGTGCATACATGTAAAATAAAAGTTAGAAATATGCATTCAAAAGCACTGTTATGTGCAGATACTTCTCAACTGTCTAGATTTTCACATAATATCCATATTTTTGCTCTGCTCTTTATAAAATTTGTAGTTTTCTGGCAAATCATTGAGGACTGAAGTAACTAAATAATGATTCACATTTGTGTTTCAGACTTCTTGCCCTTCAAAATATGAATGCGAATGCAAAATATGTTACACTATCAACTACCTAAGTTTATAAGGGCACTATTTAAAATATGCCAATGATTTTTTTATTGTGGCCCCCCCTCCAATGCCATTATTTTTGACTTTGTCCAGAATACCTGTGTTAAGTCATTGAAATGTGTGCATGCATAATAAGTGGAGATAATAGTTTTCTGGCATGACTATGTCTGTATTATGGATTACAGGTATACACAAACAGCAATGAGTATTGAGTTATATTAAGAAGGGTGGAGTACAAATAATGTTGCAAGCAACACATTTGTATAATACTAAATGTTTAAATTTAACAATAAAAGGATTTCAGGGTGGATGATCAGCAGAATATCAGGGGCAAAGGAAAAAGGGAGTAACAACATTGATTGTTGAAGAGGCTTCAGTAGTGGGAAAAAGGTCCCGTCCCCATTCTGGTGTTTCCATGTCTAGGTGCTGGGCTCCTAAACTCAGAGTTGAGGAGCAAATAAAAAAAATGGTCCATTCACAATCTGGTGCTCCTCTAGGGTTTGTTACTAATCTGCAGTTCTGAACTCTGAGTAGAAAAGTTTATGCCACACTCAAGAGTGCTAATGTGCTTCATTTTTGACCACAGTGCAATACCACCTTTCATTTTTGAAAGCTGGCAGTGCACTTAAGATGGATTGACATGTGCCGTTCATGGCTGGTAAAACTTTCCATTAAGTTGGCTGCCCCCTTGAACTTCCCTAGCTGTGCTTCTGCTGACAACAATAAAAAAAGACTAATTGCACATTTGTGGTAGTAAGGGAGTTATTAGCAGAGGAGGAGGATTATACTGACATGTTTTTCTATTCCATCTAAAAGTGCTGTTACTGAGCTTAAGATAATTTTGGTAGAAATTGTCTTTTAACAGGGAATATTTATCAGGTGTATAGTGGAAAATGATTTGTGATGGTATGGCTTGAGGAACCTAGAGAGAAAAAAATTAATAAAAAATTGTATATTTTTGAAGTATATTTGAGAATATTTGGTATGGAAGGTGTGCAGCAGGGCTAGCCATCTAGTGGTGTGAACATTGACTCTAGATGAATGTCATTGTTGAAGTGACACTTAGACCCCATGTGCAGAAATGTGAACAGGGATCATGAATGGATGGATTGGGTATGGAAGAAGTGAGTTCAGTAGCAGGAACTCAGACAAAAGTTGTATATGAATTTTCAATATACAATAACTGTTTTAGACTGGATAGAAATTGTATTTCGCAGAGGCATGTGTACTTAACTGAAAACGACAGTCATCCAGTAAGTATTTAAACTCCTACAAACAATAAAAACAAGATAAGGGTGCAGGATAATAAAGTAAAATGAAACACTGCTGCTTTACTATTAAACTATAGAATGAGGATAATCTAAGGAATGTATAATGGAAATGATTCAAGAGTTATTGGAGAAGATAGAAGTTTTTTAGGAAGGATAGCTGGTATGTGGAATAAAACAAAAATGGAGTTTAAAAGCATGATAGATATAAAAGAGAAAGATGTATAGGAAGAAGTAAAATGAATTTAGAGGGGTTGACAAAGATTTAAATATTCCAGAATAACTTGACTCTGACAGAACAAGAGAAGCAACTGCAATAACGTTAAAGGGAAAATAAGTGAGTATTTAGATAATATGCATGTGTATACAATGCTTGCTGTTAAGCAACTATTTTTTGATAACAGCTCCAGAACAGAAAGTACAAGTACATTTTTTCATAAATATTATATATATATATATATATATATATATATATATATATATGTGTGTGTATGTATATAAAATCTTTATAAATGGTTTGGGACCTTCCACCTTTTAAAGGAAAATGGCACAGATAAATTTGTGCATCATGTATGCTACAAATTCATGCAGATTCAGCTTATTTGGATGGCAGTGGCTGCAAAAATGATTTTATGCACATACAAGATTATATAGGTTGTTCCCAGATTCATCTCCAACTTGCTGGAGATATGGGGAAAATATGATAGAAGACTTATAGCATACATTTGTTATTTTAACAGAACCTGAAGGTGTCTGGGAATATGTACAGAATTTGATAAATCCCTTAAGGCCTAGAGGTATGAAGTTGAGCATGCTCTTATTTCTAATTTCTTACAACATTAAAAACTTTTAGCTGAACGATTAAGGCAGCACAACTTATATAAAGCCTATGACAGTCAATCAGTAAATAAATAACCAGAAGTCTTATAAAAGGTATTATAGATATTTTAATCTTCTTCTTTCGGCTTTTCCCTGTTAGGGGTCCCCACAGCCGGTCACCTGTCTGGTCATGATTGGCAGTGGAGTTTTACGGTGTCGAGTTGCCAGCCCAGCAATCACACCTAGGGCCAATTTAGAGTGCCCAAGCTACCTACAGCATGTCTTTGGGATGTGGGAGGAAACCGGAGCACCCGGAGAAAACCCACGCGACCACAGGGTGGACATGCAGACTCCACATAGAAGGCACCCCAGCTGAGGGTCGAACCAGAGAACTTCTTGCTGTGAGGCAGCAACCCTAACTGCTGCACTACCATGGCTGCCCTATTATAGAGATTTTAATAATTTTATGAAAAGTTGTATAAAGCAGAAGAATGTAGGAACCAAGAAGAGTCACGGATGAAAATATTTATGGAAGACTTAATTATGCCAAGATTAGAGGAAGATGAGATTCAATTAATAGATAAAGTAATGAGAGGAGATGAAAATGGTGATTGATCAACAGGGAAGTCTCCAAGTCAGGTAGTATTCATGTGAAGGTTTGAAGTTCGGAGAGAAGAAAATGGTAAATATGTGGAGTTGTTTGTTTAGCAGTATTTTAAAGGGGAATGTACCAGGATCTTTGAAGAAAGCTGGGTTGGCTGTATTACCCAAAGAGGGTGAAGACTGTTCAGACCAAGCTTCATGCAGCTCTATTTCAAAATGTTAACCATGATTACAAAGTGTGCATTTCTATACTTCCTAAGAGAATGGTAAAGGTGGTACCAACATAGATATGGTTCAGTGTAGTTTTGTGGAGTAGAGACAAACATTTGACAACATTAATAGATCTATTGTCAACAGTGAAGCAGAATATCAGAAAATGCAGCTACTGTTGGTGAGTTGTAATGCAGGAAAAGTATTCAATAGAGTTAGGTGGGATTTTATGAGTAGGGCAGTGGAAGCATTTGCATTCCTTGATAGAATAACATGGTTTATTAGGAAGATATATGAAGGCTTGGTGGCAGAATTAAGTGTGTGTGTGGGGGGGGGGGTTCTTCTCCAACAATATTTGTTTGAACAAAGGAACCAAAATAAGGTTGTCCTTCATTTTTGCTATCTGTTTTATATTTAGAACTATTTATATTTAGAACTATTGACAAAGGAAATAAGGAAACATACTGTCAAATTCAAAGGTATAACTGTACAAAAGAAAGGTCAGCTTTATTTGCAAAGGATATTGTTTTGTATTTGATAAATCCAGAAAGGAGATGTTATATTGTTGTGGCACGTTTTCAGACAGTTTCAGGTATTTTTGAGATATAAAATTAATGAAGATAACGTAAAAGCTATAGCAGTAAACTGTGTGCCCATGCATGAGTTGATTTAGCAATAACTATACTGATGGAGACATAAGGTGAAGTATTTAGGTGCATGGATTAAAAAGGATTCTGTTATAGAAGGTAAATTTATGTGAGAACAGACTAAACAAAAATAAAACATTTAGAAACTTGAATTTCTTGATTATGAGTAATGGAAAATACAAGCATGAAAATGTTTTAAGTCCCTTTAGTTTTGCATACAGGTGAGGCATGTTTATATTAACCATTGCAAAAGCTGTGGATGATGATAAAGAGGTGAAATAATTTATCTGGAAGTGGAAGATGGCAAAAGTTACGTGAAATAAGTTGATTCTCTCCTTTGAACAAGGTGGTTTAGGATTACTTGATTTGGAAGGACAGTCTACAGCAACACAGTTAAGGCTCATACATGCAAGCAGAAAGTTACAAATCCAAGTAGAAAGTGATGATGAGGAAACATGGGGGGGGGGTTGAGAAACAAGGAGAGAGTGGGATTTTGGATGGAGGTCCTTACGGAGAATAACAAACATAAAGAATATCGTATACAAAAAGTAGCAGAAAGTATTTTAAGAACTAACCCAACATGAGAATGGAGAAAGACATTTTGCCAATAGGGATGACTGCAAGTATGGGTATAAAAATAGGCAAGAGGAGGATGGAATTTACAAGAAAAAAACATATCAGAAGAAAGTAGGTACTGGAGCCAAATAACCAGAGAGGGGAAATGTAACAGAGTGGCTTAAGGATAAGCCAAAGTTTTAACTGTTAAGAGACTGCCTTTAATACCATGGACTGATAACAGAGTATAGGCAAAAGAAATAGACAGCATGGTGCTAAGTGAAAAACCTGCACTGGCAACATTTTTAGATGAGTCTAAAACAGAAGTTGATTTTTGCCTGGAAGTGTTTGTATTGGTATTTTTATATCCAAGCAAACATCAGAGAATTATTCCTCAGGTAGGTAACAAATGCTGGAGGTGTGATGGGAAAGAGAGAGGTAATTGAGAACTTGTTTTTTGGAATGTAATAATTTAGCAGATTTAAATAAGCTGTAATGATCTCATCACATATGATGCAGGCAATCATGCATTTATAGAAAACAAACCATATTGACATTAGTTGAAAACATTATACATTGCAAACCATATTGACATAATTGTAGTTGCAAATATTATACATCACTTATAATCTATCCAGTTGTCAGTCAAATATTACATAGCTCATTCAGATCCTACCTTCTTTTAACCCTTGTTCCTCTTCTCTATATATTTTTCCCACAATTCCCATTTTTTCCTCTGTAATTTGCTCCTACCTTTTTCTACAGATCCCAATTCCAGTTTTATCTCTGTTACTTTATTCACTGCTTCTAGTAGTTGATTTAGACTTTGATTTCCATTTTCTAGTAATTGTTTTTTTGGCAGCCACCATAATTAGACTCAGCAAGGCCTTACTTTGTCTAGGCAATTGTGATTCTGTATCATAGCTCAAAAAAAATCATTTTCTTAGTTACACCAATTTGCTCACCCAGTATCTCTGACAGAGCAGTCTGCAGGGAAACTATAGAGTCTCCCAACTCATTACACTCCTAGAAAATTATGTTCCTAGTTATCTGTTTCTCCCCCATTACACCTCTAACATTTGCTGTCTACCTGAGGAAAAATTATTTGGCGTTTTCTTGGGGTATAAAAATACCTATGCAAAACCTTCCAAGCAAAGATCCTAAATCTTCTAGACTTTGTTGCATATTTGGGACACATACATATATTCTCGGATATTTCTTTGTGAACTGCTTATCCAGTCTTTCTTTTCAATCCTTTCTAACATCCTCCAATTGATTCTTATAGTTATCATGCAATTTTCTGTATGTTCTACCACTAGTTCCTTTTATAGCAGTAGCTTCTGTTCTATATTCTACTAAAGCCTCTACCAGTGCTGGTCTTTTGCTTAGGATCCCCCTATTTCTTTCTCTTTGCCTATACTCTGATATCAGTTCTTGATGGAGAAGGCAATCTCTGTCCTGCAGTCCAAATAAATTCTTAGTCTCTTCCCATTGTATTACCTTTCCCTGTTTAAGTCTTTACTCCCAATATCTTGGTACTTTTACCAGTTTTCTTCAATAAATTCCAGCCTTCTCTTGCTATTGTCTGTATCCCTAATTGCAGTCATCCCTTTCAGCAGACTCTCATTTCTCCATTCCTGTTTTGGCTTAATTCTTAGAATACTTTCTGCTACTTTGAGTATAATAATCTGCAGGGATATTGTTACTCTCCTTAAGAATTTGCATCCAAAATCCCAGTCACTCTTTTCCTGGGCTTCCCTCCTGTTTCATCATCACTGCTTTCCATTTTAGATTATAGGTTTCTGCTTGTGTTATGTGTAAGAGCCTTAGCTGTGAACTTCTGAAATACCCCTTCAAATCTGGTAATCCCAAACAACCTTGTTCAGTTGGAAGACTCTGCTTATCCCACTTGACACTTGCCATCTTCCCATCCCAGATCTTTAGCCATTGTTCTCCAAAGCTTCTCTGGTTGATCAAAATATGCTTGAGCTGTGCATAAAACTAAAGGGACTTAAAACATTTTAACTGCTTGTATCTTGCCATCCATATCCATATAACAGATCTTCCAATTTCTGTGTTTCTGTATTATCTTTTGTTTGGTCTCTTCCTACATATCCTAAGTTGATGCATCAGAATCATTTTTAATCCATACTCGTATGTAATTCATTTTATCATGTCCCAATAAATATGGATATTGCTGAACCAATTCATGTATAGGTACATAATCTACAGCTATTGTCTTTGTTTAGCTTTTTTGTATCCTGAAAAGATTTTAAACTGCCTCAAAATGTTTCAGAGCACTGAAATGCCCTTTTCTTTTTTGGCAGGTATAAAATAATAATATCTGCAAATAGGGACAGCTTTTCTTGACTATCATACCAATTATGTCCTTGAATTTCTGTGTCTCTTATTTTCTTTGCCAGTGGTTCTAAATGTAGTGCAAATAATGAAGGGGAAAGAGGATACCCGGCCTGGTTCTTCTGCTCAAACAGAAGTTTTCAGAGAGAAATCCACCCACTTTAATTTTCACCTCTGATTCCTCATATATCTTCCTAATCAACCTTATAATTTTATGAGGGATGTAAATGTTCCATCGCCCTGCTCATAAACTCCCAGCTTACTCTGTCAAATGCATTCTCTGCATCAAGACTCACCAATCACAGTGGTATTTTTACATTTAGCTTCCCTGTGGATCATCAATGTTCTGCTAATGTTGTCAAATGTTTGCCTCCCCTCTATACAACCACATGGATCTACAGTATGTCTGTCAATTTTGGCATCACATTTGCAATTCTTTTAGCCATTATAGATATACACACTTTATAATCATGGTTTAGGACTGACATGGGCCTGTATGAAGCTGGATCTGATGGGTCTTTACCCTCTTTAGGTAATAGAGCCACCACTGCTTTCTTCCAGGATGTTGGTGCTTCTCCTCCTCTTAAAATACTGTTAAACAAAACCTTCCAGATCTTTATCATTTTCTTTGTCTCCTAGCTGGGGGCTTTCCTGTTGATTGGTTATATATCACCATGTTTGTCTCGTCTCCTCCAGTCCTATCCAAACTATTAGTAATTGAGCCTTGTCTGCCTCTAACCTTGGCATGTTTAATTCTTCCATAAACATTTCCATTTATACCTTTTTTTGATCTCCATATTTCTCTGCTTTATACAGACACTCATAAATTTTCTGAAATATTTCTAGTACCTTTACTCTTCTTATCTTTCTTGTTATAGGTACTCTAAGTTTGGTGACAGTCGTTCCTACTTTCTGTTCCCTGAGTCATTGAGCTAAACATTAGTGGTCTGGCTCTATTATCAAAAAGCAGTTGCTTAACAGCAATCTTTCTAAACTCATGCATATTATTGAGGTAATCCTTGATTTTCTTCTTGGCATTCTGCAATTGCTCCAGTTCTTGATCTGTGGGATTCCCCCGATTCTGCAATACTTTACATTTCCTCTAAATTTTTGTTGATTCTTAAGCATATCTCTGTCTTTTATTTCCACCCTATTTTTAAACTCCAAATAAATTTTATCCCAGTCCCAGGCTATATTTTCAGAACAAGTTTCTGTATTCTCTAATAACTCCCGAATAATTTCCACTACCCATTCCTTAAATTCCTCTTTTCAACAAATAGGTGTAAAACACCAGTGACTCATTTTTGTTTCATTATCCTGCATTTTTATTTTGGTTTTCATTGGTGTGTGATCTGAAATAGTTATTGGATACATATCAAAACTTTCAGTTAAATGCACATGTTCCTATGAAATATATGTTCTGTCTAGCCTTGCCAAGTTTTTGTATCTTGGGGAATATGTAAATTCAATCCAAACTCCTACTACTGAATTCATAACTTCCTTGCCAACTATTTTCATACATTTCTAAAACAATCTACCCTCCTTTGTTATATTTTTACTTCTTCCCTGCTGCAAATCAAATTCCAGTCCCCACCTATAAGTAATATTCCCTGCTGAAAACTGATTATTTATTCCAGAATGTTTTTAAGCTCCATTATACCAGTTTTATCTGGAATATAAATACATGCTAGTGTAATCCTCCTCCCTTGCCAGTAGCCCCTTAGTATTACATATCTACCATTATTATGTTTTTTAATCCTCCTCTATCACTGTTGGAGCTCCTCTTGCAATTAATATAAATACTCCTATCTTCCTTTGTCCCATCTACTCTGGTGAATAACTGTCCTGAAAACCTTTCTTTATTAAGTCACTTTCAGTTCTTTCCAAATGCGTCTCCTGTAGCATAAATGTTTGCACTCTACATTTTAATATAGTTCACTGCTCTTTCTTTTTTGTATATATCTGTGAGACCATTAACATTTAAATATAGTATCAAAAGGGTAAGTATGTTAAAAAGTTATTATTCTCACCTTTTATTTTTAACAGCTTTTTTTTTTTTTTTTTTTTTTTTAAGTATCTAGTTCCAGCTTTTGTGTTACATGCACACACAATAATGCTTGACAGGTTGACCTTTTATACAGTTGTTTTTTGTCATATCTATTTGGCTTAATGCACATCTTACAAAACTTTTTGCTTAATTGAAAGCCCTCAAAATACTCTCTCAAAACACTCCAAAAGCTTTTTAACTTAATATTAACACACCAAACTATGTACATATTCAAATACTGAAGTTTTACCTTCATAATGGGAACAATTGCCCCAAACTGACAGCCATACTTATAGACTAGGGTTAACCTTAAAAGAAAGTTATCCATGCTAAGATGCATGGTACAGCCTGTCCTTCTCTTAAGTGTTATCTGGTTTTTATCTTATCTTTATTGCTCTCTCAGAATGAGAAAACACTTGAATGTTTTCAGAAAACATCATCTCCTAGCCATTTAAAAAAAGCCATTAAAAGACAGAAGTATTCCATTTTTATTTATCTTAATAAGATTGTCTCTGTGAAGACATGAGAACCACTTACACAGTTGCTTCAACAAGTATTTATTTAATTATTAGAGGATAGGGTGATAAAGATAGTGAGGGAAATGTACTCACAAGTGAGGAGAGTGTGTTGAGCAGATGGAGAGAGTACTTCGAGGGGCTGATGAATGAAGAGAATGAGAGAGAGAGAAGTTTGGATGATGTGGGGATAGTGAATCAAGAAGTGAAACAGAGTAGCAAGGAGGAATTAAGGACAGCTATGAAGAGGATGAAGAAATGGAAAGGCTGTTGGTCCAGATGACATACCAGTGGAAGCATGGAGGTGCTTAGGAGAAATGGCAGTGGAGTTTTTAACCAGATTATTTAATAAAATCTTGGAAAGTCGGAGGATGCCTTAGGAGTAAAGAAAGTGTTTTGGTTCCTATTTTTAAGAATAAGGGTGATGTGCAGAGCTGTATTAATGACAGAGGGATAAAACTGATCAGTCACAGCTTGAAGTTATGGGAAAGAGTAGTGGAAGCTAGGTTAAGAAAGGAGGTGGTGATTAGTGATCAGCGGTATGGGTTCATGCCAGGAAAGAGCAGTACAGATGCAATGTTTGCTCTGAGAGTGTTGATGAAGAAATATAGAGAAGGTCAGAAGGAGTTGCATTGTGTCTTCATGTTACTTGGAGAAAGCATATGATAAGGTGCCTAGAGAGGAGTTGTGATATTGTATGAGGAATTCAGGAGTGGGGGAGAAATATGTAAGAGAGGTACAGGATATGTACGAGGGTAGTATGACAGTGGTGAAGTCTGCAGTGGGAGTGATGGATGTATTTAAGGTGGAGGTGGGATTACATCAAGGTTCAGCTCTGAACCCTTTCTTATTTGCAATGGTGATGGACAGGTTGACAGATGAGATCAGATAGGAGACCCCATGGACTACGATGTTTAAAGATGACATTGTGATCTGTAATGAGAGTAGGGACCAGTTGAGGAGACCCTGGAAAGGTGGAGATGTGCTCCAGAGAGGAGAGGAGAGGAATGAAGGTCAGCAAGACTAAGAATATATATGTGTGTGAATGAGAGGGAGGATAGAGGAATGGTGAGGATGCAGGGAGTAGAGTTGGTGAAGGTGGATGAGTTTAAGTACTTGGGATCAACAGTTCAGAGTAATGGTGAGTGTGGAAGAGAGGTGAAGAAGAGAGTACAGGCAGGGTGGAATGGGTGGAGAAGAGTGTCAGGAGTGATTTGTGACAGACTGGTACCAGTAAAGGGAAGGGTCTACAAGAAGGTAGTGAGACCAGCTATGTTGTATGGGTTGGAGACGGTAACACTGACAAAAAGGCAGGAGTAAGAGCTGGAAGTGGCAGAGTTAAAGGCATTAAGATTTGCACTGGGTGTCACAAGGATGGACAGGATTAGGAATCAGTATATTAGAGGGTCAGCTCAGGTTGGACAGTTTGGAGACAAAGTCAGAGAGGTGAGATTGAGTTGGTTTGGACATGTGCTGATGAGGGATGCTGGGTATATTGGGAAAAGGATGCTAAGGATGGAGCTGCCAGGTAAGAGGAAAAGAAGGCGGCCTAAGATAAGGTTTATGGATGTGGTGAGAGAGGACATGCAGGTAGTTGGTGTGACAGAGCAAGATGCAGTGGCCAGGAAGAAATGGAAACAGATGATCCACTGTGGCAACCCCTAATGGGAACAGCCAAAAGAGAAAAGATTTTCTAGAGGAGAACTTTATTATATTCATTGTTCATTTATTTGCTTTCTCTTAAGACGTGTTACTAGATAAAGCCAAGAGCCTTAATCCATTCACTCCCCTATACAAGAATGTGAAACACATAATTTTTGATTGTATCATACTCTTTTGAACATACTTTTATTATTTTCTTTTTTTTTTTTTACACTGCAGTGCCTACATTCCTTAAAACTGAACAATGAAAGGGAGAAAAGGGAAAAACAGGGGTAACTGTTTACAGACATACGAGTGCAAAACAAAAACTGAATGAAATATGTAAGGAGAAAATACCACTCTGGACACAGAAATAAATATAAAGTTAGCGCTTTCATTTATAAAATATATAAACTTCAGAGAAAAGTATACAGGAAATAAACCATTTAAATAAGCATTCAAGAAGTGACATCATTTCCCATTCAAAGAAAAAAGTCACAATAAAAGTCCCATTAAACATCAAAATAAAAGACATGCCTCAAAATAAGATATCCAACTACACAATAGACCCATTGAACAAAACTTTAAATAAAATCCTAAACACTACAAATATATGCATAAAATATATATAGAAGTTAGAATATTTAAATAATTGACTACAAAATACAATAATAAATGTTATCTACATAAAGACTTCAGTTTCAAAACACTCATGATAGAAATAGTGTCATTCAATCCAGGTGAAACTGAAGCATTCAACTTAAGTTGCCATAAACGTTCTTTCTCCTCAAGTTGCAAGGAAGTCGGACCTCCCCTAATGTTTCCAACAACCCTATCAATGATTAAAAAACAAAATTCATGTGTGGGAAAGGCCAAAATATTTCTAGCCAGGGCATTTGTAATATTTGCTTTAGAAATGGCGTAAACATGTTCATAAATTCCATTTTTAAAAACCCTATCAGTTTTGCCAACATAGAAAGACGGGCAATTCTGCCATAATGCCAAGTAGACCAAAGAAAATCAAAAACAAATTTGCAAGGATTCCTGGGCTTTTTTGGATTCTTTAAATAGTTTTCCTTTTGATGAACATTTAAATTTTTTACCATCGATGTTTGTGACTTGTACACTTGTATACCACAAGACCTTGGATGTGAATGGGTTAGGGATTTTATGTTGGACCAGAAAATGGATGGGCATGTTATTGATTTGGTCATATACTTACTGGAACTTGTTTAGCTAACAATTATTTCCTTTTTGAATCTAAATTCTATTTGCAACAAACAGGTGTAGCCATGGGAGATCTCCCTGTGGTGCAACCTTTGCCAATACAGTAATGGCATTTTGGGAAACACATTTTTTATTTAAAGACCCTGTTTTCCAGAGTAAGGCTGCTTTTATATACCCATTATTTGGATGATATTTTTATTCTTTGGAAGGGTGATAGACATTCTGCAGCATCATTTATTGAAAAAGTTACTGATTTTACTGATTTCTTGGATTTCACTTGGGGCTTTCAAGAAAAAGAGACTTCATTTTTAGATGTAAAATTAGTCAAAAATTTTGATTTACACACATTTACATCTAGGATTTTTCGAAAACCCACTTACTCAAATGCATTCCTCCATTTTTCTAGCTGCCACCCCTTCCATCAGAAGAAGGGAGTTGTTAAGGGACAACTAGTTAGGGCAGCTAGGATGGTAACTTTAGATGAAGATTTTTTGGATCAGTGTAGTTTATTAAGGGACATGTTTATGAAAAGAGGTTACCCTATTAACTTATTGGATGAACTCATTTTTGAGGGTACATCTAAAAGGACATATGGTTACTTTAAACCAATTCTAAGTTATGTTATTTCATCTGGAAATGAGAATCTTGAGTGTGTTAATGAGATTATGGATCCACCTAACACACTGATTCCTTTAACACAGCAATTTGAGCATGAAAATAACAATAACTTTGGAAATTTGGGTTTTATTGCCACTTTTTCTAGAGATGCTCCCTTTTTGAGGGATATCATTTTCAAGATCTGGTACTTTTTAGTCGAGGATAGTACAACAAGAAATTATGTGGGTGAAAGGCCTCTTGTAATTTATAAAAAAGGTAGGAACTTAAAAACTATCCTTGAAACAGAAAATTATAAATGTCACCACCCACATTGTGGGATGTTTAAATGTGGATCATGCCGTTGGTGTAAGTTTGTGTGTTACCAACATGTTTATGATCAATAAGAAAAAATATTACTTAATGGATAAATACAACTGCAACACAAGAGGGGTGGTCTACTTAGCATTATGTCAGAATTGCCCGTCTTTCTATGTTGGCAAAACTGATAGAGTTTTTAAAAATCGAATTTATAAACATTTTTACGCCATTTCTAAAGCAAATATTACAAATGCCCTGGCTAGACATATTTTGGCCTTTCCCACACATGAATTTTGTTTTTTAATCATTGATAGGGTTGTTGAAAACATTAGGGGAGGTCCGACTTCCTTGCAACTTGAGGAGAAAGAACTTTTATGGCAACTTAAGTTGAACGCTTCAGTTTCACCTGGATTGAATGACACTATTTCTATCATGAGTGTTTTGAAACTGAAGTCTTTATGTAGATAACATTTATTATTGTATTTTTGTAGTCAATTATTTAAATATTCTAACTTCTATATATATTTTATGCATATATTTGTAGTGTTTAGGATTTTATTTAAAGTTTTGTTCAATGAGTCTATTGTGTAGTTGGATATCTTATTTTGAGGCATGTCTTTTATTTTGATGTTTAATGGGACTTTTATTGTGACTTTTTTCTTTGAATGGGAAATGATGTCACTTCTTGAATGCTTATTTAAATGGTTTATTTCTTGTATACTTTTGTCTGAAGAAGTTTATATATTTTATAAACGAAAGCGCTAACTTTATATTTATTTCTGTGTCCAGAGGGGTAACTGTTTACTTTAGTATCCCCACTACACTTAAAAATAACTGTGAAAACTTTAATTTATAGCATGCAGATATCATGCACTGTACATATATTACTGTTAAGCACAAAAATTTGATGTACTTACAGTTAACTCTTTCCTTCCTTTTTCCCTCTCATAAGTATTCCTCCAACATTAATGACATAAAGTAGGGAATGTGCTTTAGAGACCATACAAGTTTAACAAAGTCAAAAAAGTCCAATATTTCCAGGTTTTCTTGTTCTGTCATGTTTCACATATATAATTAATGCTTTATAATTCCACATTTGTCAATTTCTGAGTTGCTGGTTTTATTCATGTTCATCTCCATCTCCCAAATCCAGGCTCTGCTTTCTTTCCAATGTACTCTTGATTCTTCTGGTCAACTCTTGTGATTTTTTTTTCTCTCTTCCTTTCAAGCATTTTCCATTGAAACACTGGAAAATGTTTCAAAGGCACAGTCTCTCTCTGGTGTTTATTACCAGAAGAACAAGAAGCAGAATGTCCTTCTGTTTCACATCACCCTTGCTGTTGGACAAACATCTGTATTCCCTCTTTAGCATGTTCTACATCAAGAAATGATTTTTGTCCCTGCAGGATAAACTATTCTGAAGATAGCCAGATACAGCATTTTGAATGTCACACCTGCTTTTTGACATTCCCTGATTAGTGGAATAAATTTGCTCCTCTTCTGCCTAATATGCAGTGAGTAATCATTTTTCACAAACACACTACTGTTTCCCACTTTTGGTACTTTGTTCTTCTTTCACAGTTTTGCCAGAATCAACTCCTCCTGCTGGTAGGATTGCATCTTTACTATTAAAGGTATGGGTTGCTTTCTTCTTGCCAGGTTTGGAGCATACACATACTGTGCCCTTTCAATTAACAACTTCTGCAGTGGAATAGCAGCCCAGTTGCTTCCAGCTTCTCCATTACGACAGAAAGTCTCAGATTTTTTCCTGTGTGTTCTGTCTTCTAATTTTATTATTTTTTTAAACATCTCTTCTTGAGCAGTCTCATACTCAGACAGCCTTTTCTTCATTTTGACCTCCAGGTTTTGCAGTTTTTTCATCTACCTTATTTGAATATCTGTTTAAAGCTTCTTCCATTTTATCCTGCCTTTTGTTATTTGAGTCAATGTACTCCCATCAGTATGTCATTTATTTTAATCAGTCTGAGTACATTTCAGTTATTTTCCCCCAGATTACTAAGATTCATGCCTTGCACCAAAGCTGGAACTTGCACTACTTTTTGCTGAACGACTGCTGAATTCTTCCCCATCAGTGTTTCTTCCTCACTTTTGTGGTTAATTTTCATTCAGGTTATCTGAATTTCTTTTTTGCTGGTATCAAGGCAGTGCATTTACCAGCCACTTACTGAAATTTTCCCCAAAAAAAAAATTCACTGGCTTTCTTTTCCAAGATTCTATTTTCATACTGGGAAAGGTGAAATTAAGCTGTTACTCAATGTGCAGCCATCTTGGAAGTCCAACTTATAAAGATCTTTGTCAGAAATGTTGAGAGAGCAAATCGGTTGTAACAAAGGAAATTATCCTTTTGAGTTATGGATAGGATCTGAATTGCTTAGACAGAGTAAGGCCTTAGCAGTTTATTGTTATCAGCTACCAAAACATAAATTAGAGAATGAAAATGAAAATCTAAACCAACTCTAAGTACTGAATATTTTAAAGGAGATTAGGTGGAGTCTTAAGAAAAGCAAATTACCCAGAAGTGAATGGAATTTGTGGGAACAATATATTCAGAATAGTGTTCATGAGGAGGAGGGAGTTTAAGGGAAGGCAGGATTTGAACAGTTTATATAGTGGAGGGAATTGTAATTGTTAAAAAGAAAACATGAATAACATGAAAATAATGTAAAAAGCTACTGTGGCTTGTTTTCTTATCTGTGTATGTGTACTAATATCATTTTTAAAATGTGATTCAAGAATGCTGTTTAAAAATACAAATGTGCAGACTTTTGAGTTTTTCTCTCATCTTTTTCTCTTAGTTTTCATATAATGTATAAAATAAAGTAAAAGGATGTGTCATTGGAAAATCTTATTTTTTTCTCTAAATGGTGATATCACTGTTATTTTTTTCAGGTTTTCAGATGAGCTGACTGTGTTAATCAAACTTCGCTATAGGATGCAGGAAGACACAGCACTACTGACTGTCTTGAACTATCACAGTCACATCCAGTTTCAGATCAGACTCAGTCCATACTCCCTTGTGTTTATTACCACCGGAAGGCGTCATTATGAGTAAGTAAAAAGAACGAATGTAGAAAAACACAGCAATACAGTGTTTGTGTGTGTCTGGCTGCAATATATGCTGTGTGATACATGAGTTTCATCATCTGTAGGTTTGGAGAATACATTTTGTGGTGCTTGGTGAAACCTTGAGTCATGAACTAAGTTCTGAAAGGCAGCAGTACAAGGTATCCTCATGCATTTCATAATCCATACATCCACATAATCCATTTATCCATTTTTATTTTTAATTTTAGTTTACAGTAAGTTTTTCTTTCCTGTTTTAATATTGTCAGGTAGTTTTAATTAGTAGAGTTGCGAATTTTCATGGGATATGCTAGATATATTATTGTTATAGTTATGTAATCAAACTGTATTTACGATCAGGCCTATTCTTATGGTTGTGCTATTCTCCATTTGGCTTTTAGTGTTTTATTTGTTTTAATTTTAATTATGTTAAATTTGATTGGTGGAGGTTTCATAGAGATGAATGAGTGTGTATGTGCCTTTTGGGATTTCCACTGTACCACCTGCTTTGATAGTACCTCCCATGGGTCTACAATTCTCTGTATAAAAAAAAAAAAACTTCTGGAGATTCAGGGAGTAATTAGTCCGTACAATCTGTTGCCTGTGCCCCCTACTTTCTTGTGCAACCTTCCTGTTCAAAACAACAATGTCACATCTTTCTGACATGATAAATGTACCAGTGTCATCCTCCCCTGACTATTATGGTCTCAAGTGATAAAACCTGTAAGTCCTCTAGTCTCTGGTCACCTTCTATCCCCTTCTTCCCACAGATCTTTCTGGTGGTGTTCTGTGGATTCTTTCTAGAAGCCTTCTGACCCCTACTGTTAAAGCCTCCAAAACACAGTATTCAAGGTGTGGCTAAACAGAACCCTGTATATAGTGGAGGTATTGCTTCCTTGCTTCTGGAGTCTGAGTTTATGCACCTGTTCATACAACCCAGCATTCCATTCATTACATGCCTGTGTCATGTCACTGCACTCCTTGCAGCCCATTCCATGTGTGTAATAACGCACCCAAATCCTTTCCATGCTCCTCTACAGTCTGTTCTGCTGCCATGTTCTACTGAGCCACATACAGATATTAGTAATGAATCTTATCTGTCACTTCTCATTTGGTCAGCCTTTCCAAATTCTTCCCTAGTCTGTTCCCTGTCTCCACTACTGCACCTCTGTTTGCTTAATTAGTGAAGATGTATATTCTGTTCTGCATTCCCACAAATTCATCTGAGATGCACACACCAGAGTGTACTAGACAAAGACTGAGTAGTGCTCCACTAGTACCTTTCTGGTTACTGACGTTTGAAAACCAATGGGCAAACCACTACACGGCAAACAAAATATAAATACCAAGGAGGTTCAAAATCCACAAACAGAATTTAATATACTTGAAACAGTAATGTGAAGTGCTTTTCATCAGGTCGGGTCACCGGACTTCTTCAGACAAAATCCAAAACATAGGCACCAAGTTTAAATACATAAAACTTTTTCCTCCATTCAAATATCCGGCCAGTCGGGTGTGATGCATCATTTACAACTTGTTAATCAATTAAAATTCATCACTTGTACATAACTCTGTTTTAAAAAATATATAAACACTAAAATATATCCACATTTAATCTCCTATATGTTCTTTTCCATATTTTAAATACATAAACACATAAAACAACCCAACCTATCCCCCCACTCTCAAGTTAACTCAGTTAAAGGTGAGTGGGAGGAAAAGAATACCACTCAAAGGGTCAAATAACCTAATCTAAAATTATATTAAACATTTATACTATTAATTCCATACATAGAAAATTACACAAAATTAATTGTTAGATAAAAATTAACACAAAATTCATCTAGTGAGGCTTCTCAGTTTTAATATACAAGCAATTTGAAATCACTTCATTTAAGCCTAACACCTCTTGCCTTTCTAACATTAAGGGGAAAGGGCTGCCTCTTATGTTTGGCTCTATTTGGTCTATCACCCTAAATGTAAAGACATGGCCTGGGTGATTACTACAATGCCTTGCCAGAGCATATATATATATATATATATATATATATATATATATATATATATATACTATAGACCAGAGAATGGGAGGGATAGGTTGGGTTGTTTTATATGTTTATATATTTAAAATATGGAAAAGATTTTAATAACATATAGGAGATTAAATGTGCATATATTTTAGTGGCTATATATATTTTTTAAAACAGAGCTATGTACGAGATTGATGTTGATTAACAAGGTGTAAATGATGTATTACATCCGATTGGCCAGATGTTTGAATGGAGGGAAAAGTTTTATGTATTTAAACTTGGTGTCTGTGTTTTGGATTTTAGAACCTCTAACTGTTTTGAAATGAATGGCCCCCTTTCATTTAATTGTAGGAATGAATCCCAGTTTTCACATGCTTTTATTACTATGTTTAATACAGAGAGTAACCACATTAGGAATATTATGTGTTGAGATTGGGCAGTTATTAGAAAGGAAACTGAAATTATTAATGTGTTGGGTGAAAAAACGGTAACGGTATATAAAAAGGGTTCTAATTTTAAACATTGCTTTGATAGGACTTGGGAACCAATAAGACAGGGGACCATGCTAAAATATGGGGTCTGTGCCTGTTGTAAACGTGTTAGAGATTAATGAAATTACGATTAATAATTATATTCATATTATGGGGAGATTTACCGGTTGCTCTTGTTTATTCGTGGACAAAATGGACCATATGTTGAAGCACAGTGTGTCTGAACACCTTAACAATATTCTATTAAGAAAAGATACAAATGGCCTTGCTAGACATATTATTCAATATCCAGATCACTATTTTAAATTTACTGTTGATACATTACGTGTAAGTAAGCAAGGGGCAGCATGGCCGATGCTACTGGAAAAAATGGAGCTTACAAGACAGTTAACTGAATGGCAGTTTTTGGCCAGGATTAAATGGTGCTGAATCAATTAATTGTCTTCTCAAGTTGAAGGCCCTTAAAGGTAATTTGTTATATATTTTTTATTTAAATTGCATTTTTTTAAGTATGTGATTGCAACATTGTAGAAACAGTTTCTGTTCATTCATAGTTTTTGTGACATACCTCTTTGGGGGTGTCTATATGAGTTTTATATTGAATAAATTGGGGGAGTGGTAATGCTAACATTTACTATTGGTAGTTTGTTATATAAATATTTTATCCTGTAATGTAATTATTGTCTGATGAAGTTCCTATTAACTTAAACTTGGAATGAAAGTGCTTACGTTTTTAAGGATTTTATTCAACGTTATTTTGACTGGCAAGTTGTATCATTAAACATTTTTTAAGATAACACTATTCTTCGTGGTTTGTGAAGTTGTTCTTGTCCTTTAAGAAGCTATCCAAGGGCATGCACAAGTGTATAAATACTGAGCATGTGCAAGCTAGACTGCCATTTTGAGTAAACTGTTGAGATGTAAGCATGTATGTAGGTAACGTCTGCCTCTTAACTAGTTCTTTTGTATTTTATGATGCTGCTATCCATCCTGATGTCTTTCTATGTATTAAAGCATCTAAAGGAAACACCCCGCCTGCTTATCATCTATGGTAGAGAGATGGGTGACATGGTGTCAGAAGAGGCATGTCTAAAGGGCATGAAGTTAGAGGCAGCATGGCTAAAATGACTTAAGGCACTTGCTTAGGACAGGAGGAATATATAGCACTGAATCATGCCTAAAATGTGCATATTTCACAAAACAGTTCAGAAACAAATTTCAGGTATTAAAACTTGCTCAGCACTACTACTTTGCAAAATATGAAACCAGGCATATAGAACGTTCTAAATGATATTTGCATAAACTGATATGTACGATATTGATAAAAATATTTGAACTACTATGGGAAATGTTTGAAATAAAGCTGGTTTGCATAAAATGAATAAAATAAAGGGAAACGACTGCATTTTCGCAAAGCATGCATTTTTCGTATTATGCAAAGATATCCGAGTAATCAGAAGTATATAAAGTGTTTGCATGTTTGCACAGTGTTACAGTAAAGCTACTTCATAAAAATACAGCCATTGCGGAGCATATTTCACAAAGTACAGTATTTCAAGGAGTTTATTGTGGATTTGAACATTGTTATAAGCTCACAGAACGGTTTTTACATAATTACAAGGGCTGTATTTTTCAGTATGTTTGTGTATACTTTGTGGGCATGGCAGATGGATTTCGAAAACCCAGTGCACTTGTGTTTGACAGTAATATTGCTGAGAACTGGAGAGTGTTTGAGCAAGTGTACGACATATTCATACTGGCTGCATTTTCTGATGAAGATGACTGTGCAAAGGCATTTATTTTGATTAATTTAGCTGGGTCAGAAGCCATTGAAAGGGAGCTTTCATTTGTGTATGGACCTGCTTTCTATAAAGGAGAAGGAGAAAAACATCATATTGTTGTGCAGGCTGAGTCAAGGGAGAACCCAGAGTATAAAATGTAAATTTAGAGAAATGTGTAACCCCAAGACAAATCTTACAGTGGAAGGGCACTTTATTTTATACAAGGGATCAAAAGCCTGGTGAAAGTTTTGCAGCATGTATAACTGACCTGAGTAATAAAGCTAAAACATGCAGATTTGGTGATTTAAGGGCTGAGGAGAAGGAGAAAAACATCATATTGTTGTGCAGGCTGAGTCAAGGGAGAACCCAGAGTATAAAATGTAAATTTAGAGAAATGTGTAACCCCAAGACAAATCTTACAGTGGAAGGGCACTTTATTTTATACAAGGGATCAAAAGCCTGGTGAAAGTTTTGCAGCATGTATAACTGACCTGAGTAATAAAGCTAAAACATGCAGATTTGGTGATTTAAGGGCTGAGATGATAAAAGACGAGACTTATGTGTGGTATTAAAGATGATGCTTTGATAAAGATTTTGCTTTGTGAAAGTGATTCAACTTTGAATAAAGCCACTGAGATTCGTCAGATATACAAGTCAACAGAAAATCACACAGGTATGCTTGCAAATGAAAACAGAAGATACAGTGATAAATCTCATGTTGATAGTATGCAGAATGTAGTTAAAAGAAACAGGCCCAAGTACATGGCAGCATAGTCACTATCTTGAGAAAGCCTATGCATTCAGCTCCAGCCTGACTGTAGCAGATGATGGTGAGATTGCAAAAGTATAATTTTAGTCTTGTCTACAAGAAAGGCAAACTTCTTTATCTTCATGATACCTTATCCAGATCACCCAGAAAAACTACAGAACAGCATGAGAATAAAAATCTTGATTTTGAAGTTATGGAAGTGAGAAATTTTCTTCTGAACGTCTTGAGTTGAGAGATCACACAGCGATAGATCCAGTTTTACAGAGGCTCAACCACTTTATCAATTAAGAGTGGCCGTCAAAGTGATCTAGTTCACCTCAAGAAGTGCAACTTTATTTTCCATATAGAGATAAGATTTTGTTTGACAAAGGTATCATTATCAAAGGTCCAAAAGTAATTGTTCTAAAGTCATAGCAACAAGAGTACATTACTATCTTGCATCGTGATCATCTAGGAGTTGAGTAAATTATTATCTTGCATTGTGATCACCTAGGAGTTGACTCTACCAAAAGAAGGGCAAGAGGACTAGTATTTTGGCCTTCTGTGTCACAAGAATTGAGAGAGCACTTTCATCTTATTCCATGTGTAACAGTACTAAGCCACATCAACAGAAGGAACCACTTCAGCTAAACCAAATTCCTGGACTACCGTGTACTAGTCCACACAAAGTTATTTCTAGCAGTGGCATGCAGTTTACAAGCCAACAGTTCAAAAGATTTGCTGAAGAATGGGACTTAACTCATGTCACAAGTAGTCCTGAGTACCCAGAGTCAAATGGTTTGGCAGAACGCTCAGTTCAAAGTGCAAAACAGTTACTAGAAAGATCAAAACAAGATAATAGTGATGTTTTCCTGAGTCTCTTGAATCTCTGAAATGTTCCTGGTGATAAGCATCTTGGTTCACCTGCTCAGAGACTTCTGTTGAAACAAACCAGAGCCACATTACCAATCAGTAGTCAGTTGTTGGTTCCATGTGTCAAGAACAACAGGAAAGTGAAAACCAGTCTGTTGAAGAAGCGCTCAACCCAGAAACCCTACTAAGATAAGACCAGCAAACCTCTCAATCCATTATGAGAAGAAATGGTAAGGATGCAAACATCCAAAGGTTATGATCGGATTGGTGCCATGAAGAATATTTGTCCATAGCCGAGATCATACATTGTGGAATCACAATGAGCAGTCTTTAGGTGGAATTGGAAACATTTAATATCTGTGTCTATGCCTATACTACAGCATGTGAAAAAGATTCACTATCAGAGTGAGTTGTCCGATGTTACAATTCCAGAGGAAGTTCCAGAGGACATTGCCATTCCTGTGACGAATCCAGAAGTTCCTAATACAAGTTGTGCACCACAGACTGTCCCCGTTGCTAAATCTGGTCCATACTGTTAATGTTACAAGGTATGGTTGCAACTCTAAACCCTGTAACAGATATGAAGCAACTTGGACATGAACATTGTGTTTTGTTTCTAATGTCTATAGTAATGCATATCTAACTCTGATACTGTTTTTTCAAAGGGCAATATTTTTAAGAGGGAGGATGTAGATCAATGTGTGTGTATGTGCATTTAAGAAACTATCCAAGGGCTTGCACACATGTATAAATACTGAGCACGTGCAAGCTAGACTGTTATTTTGTAGTAAGATGTTCAGATTTAAGCCTGTATGTATGCAAGGTCTGTCTGTTAATTAATTCATTTGTAGTTTATGTTGCTGCTATCCATCCTGATGTGTTTCTATGTATCAGAGCATCTAAACAAAATACCCTGCCTGCTTGTCATCTATTTTGTAGAAAAATGAGTGACATCAACCAAGCAGCACTCCAGTGTGTCAGTCTTTGTCCTACCCTGACATCTTTAGTTTTCCTTTCAGCTTCCTCTATGGGACTGAGTCAAAAGATCTGTGTAGACCATATTTACTGGAATTCTCCTGTCAGGTTCTTTCACAACCCAGAAATAAAACTAGATGACCTTTAACTAGCAGTTTCTTTTGTGCATGAACCCTTATTTGTTACTTATTTTGATACTGTTGCCGTATAGAAATGCTGCAAGTCTTCCATTAAGGATTCTTTTTCTATCAATTGAACTGTTCCAGTCCTCCATTAAGGGATAATTCCACGACTTTCCTGATACCTTCGTTTAGCTACTGGGCATGTAGTTCCCCTTGACTTCTCCTGCTCCCCCTGTACAGAGACACTGTATATATTGTCTTCTACACCTCATTCTGGGAGTATGCCAGCACATGGGACACCTTTCTATGGCCTTTTAAAGGTAGCCTGTCTGGTCCTTGTTCTTCCAACTTAACGACAGCCATTCCCTCACCACCTCCTCTGTTGCTATACTGATGTCTTTCCCTTTCAACCCATACTGCCATCCTTCTGTCTCTCCTTCTCAGCATGTCATGCTTTCCTTGCTTCCATTTTTTGAAGACTGAAGCCAAATATTCATTTATTACTTCCATCTTTAAGAAATCTTTTGCAATCGTCTTCCCATCTTTGCACAGATTGATCACATCTGTTCCTCGTTTCTGCTGTATACCAGGGAAAGTCCTTGTCTCCTTCCTGGTCCTTTCTGGCAGCTCTTTTTCTTTCACCTTTACTGTCCTCACCACCATTCAAACACTTTTAGTGATCTTCTAATGAGCCACCATCACCTCTCTCCTCCCTACTTTCAAAGTCTTGTAAGACTTAGCTTTGTACTGGTTGCTAGTCCCACATTTTGCCCTCTTGCCCCTTTGCTTCTTCCTCATCCCTCTGTCTGTAGCCCTGAGTTTTCTATAGCTGTCCCTTTTTGAATAGCTTGTTTACTCTGCTAATATAGTGACATCCTCCTAAGTCATTATTGACATTTTCCATCAGCATAACATAATCCAGTCTTTTAGAATGACACATCAGCATCTTTGTCTTTATATTTGTTCCACACTCTAAACCACACAGTGATATGATAAAATCATTCTGTGTTGTGCAACTCGTAAACAGATGATGGCATCTGGGTTCAAGGGGGTCATTACTCCACTGTATTTGGCATTCATCTGACCTATCATTAAGTACAGTGCCCCCTTTGGTATGTACCCAACCAGGCATGTCCAACAACTGGAATGTCCACAGAGATTCCTCACTAAAAGAATACTGGGCATAAGTAACATGTCCTATGCAGATTGCCCCAAGGCCCTATCCCTGTATTCTGTCTCATACAGGGTCTTGAGTGGTGATCTATGCCTGGCATACAGGGCATTGTCAGACCCCACTCTGATGGACCTTCTTCATATCAGCAAAAGAAACAGCAGAATTACATGTTCAAAAGACTTTAACCATACCTGTGATATAAATAGGACCTGCTGGAGAGACAGGTATGTATCTCAGAGACTACCCTTTGTCTGGAACAAGCTCCACATCCATGTGAAACAGAGTTCTTCCCTAATGCAGTTCAAGTTCAATTTGGGGAACCAGAAATTCACCACTGGTTTGGCATCCATGTCTCTAATGGGGCACAGGCAGCCTCTAAGTGGTTCATCTGTCAGGCCCCTGCTTGGAAATGTTTCATCCCCCAACCCCTGCTTAGATTATCAAGGGTACCATAAGTTGTCAGAGATTTGGGATACATGGCTAGGTTTAAAAAGGCTGCAGTGGTCATTTGCTTAGTACACACCTATTAACCTATGATCACTGTTGGCTAATGGTGCCATAAGCTGGACATGGAAGACCAGCTCTGCATAGGCCACATCCAGAATTCTGACCTTTCTGGTAAGTCCTGCACCAGTTGGCTGAACCCTTGCTGGTCTAAGAGCTCAATCAACTCCTGTTTTATCTCTAACCTAGAACTCAGAATATCACAGTCTGCTCTTGGCACATTCGCATATTTGTATTACCCTCTTCCACCTCCTCAAATCCCATAGTGTGTCCCCTAGTCTCTATTCCTATTTTTTTTATTGGGCCAAGGAAAGGATATGTTTCAATCCACTAGTCCCCCCCATTCATCTGTGTTAAATGCCAGGGCATTTAACCTAGGTACTGGCACTGCTTACTCACTCACCCTGTTATTGGTTTGGTGCTCCTTTTCCCGTCTGACCTTAAATCGTATGCCCTCATTTATATGGATTAATACTCCACCTTCATCCCTCTTCTCTACAAATCCTGAACAACCTATACTTGGGGACCTCCATGTCCCACCCTTTTGTCATTGGTTCATGTTATCTGTAATACCAGCAATGACTACACTCTTCTCTTACATCACCATTTGTAGCTTCTCCATCTTCCTGCCCAGGCTCCTTGCAGTGCTAGCAGCAGTACTCAGTCACCCTTAATTGTTCCTCTGCTGGGTTCTGCATTCCTTTTTATATTTTGTCTACTGCCTGTATGCCTATACCCTCTAATGCGTTTCTAATACTCTCTCCTTCTTCCATCTTATCCTAAGTACTGTCATTCTGATGTACCTTTACAACTTGAGACTAATCACTTCTTTTCTTTCTTGGCTACACATTGAAGCCTGGGAACCTCAAGTACCTAACACCTGCATAACACCCTCCTGCAAATTCCTGAACACAAATCTGGACTTTGAAACTACCCTTCAACTCCCTGAGTGGCCAGCTGTTTCTTAAGACAGTGAAAGTATGTACTGTTCTCGTAACTGGACATTTTTACTAATAACTCTGGACTAATTTCCTTGCTTCACTAGGCTAGTTTCCCCACTCCAGATAGCCAGCAGCCTGCAATTTTCCCAAAACTAGTTTTTATTTCATTTTCTTCCTTTAACCACCCCTCCTAGACAGCCTCTACTCTCTCATTTGTAGTACGTTGCCTCTTTTCCCCTCTCCGGTAGCTTGCCTACCTTGTATGTGAGGGATTTGTGGAAATTATATCTCTGGCCACTAGGTGGCACCCTACCTCTACTGCTCTGCATCTCGATTACAACCTTCTCTCCCAAGACCTCCCAACCCTACTTGTAGCTCTGATTTCAACATCTTCGCTTCTTAGTGGTTGTTCTGCACCTCTCTATCCTCACCCCTGGATATACTAACTACACTCTACTTCTCTTACATATACATACCTTACTGTAGCCCTGCAACCTACTCCTGACCATAAGCACCTTAGATTAGCCTGTTTACTCACTTCTTCTTTCTCCCACTTTTAGACTTACCTGCAGATTACTTCCATTCTACTGACTGTCTTCCTTGGTTGACCACTCTCTTATCTCTACCCGCTCCGTTCACCCTGCAGGCTCACCACGCTCCCCTACCCTGCCCCCAATTCCCACCCGCCCCAATGCTCCTACATTTATACCACTAGTGGCCACAACCCTATGTCACCTACACCAATCATATAACTACACATCATAAACTCACTCTACCTCTTCTGCCAAACACCACACCCACTAATTAGAACATCCTACCTCCACCCCTAACTACTTACTCAAACTACTTGAACTACACACAAACTTCTCTCCTTTACTCACCTCCTCTATTACTAAAATGCACTCAACACATAACTCCTCACACCTAAAACTTCTTATTTGCTTAGCATCTCTCTCTTGTCTCATTGCTACTTATTTCTTAACCTTCTATGAATACCCACTTTACTCTAATATTACTTTTACATCTAAACAAACCTCTACACCTATATTAACTTTCTCTTCTACCCTCTCAAATCTCACAACCCAACCAAAATATCCTCTAGCCAAATACCACAGACCTGCATATATTAAGTTAAATAAATCAAAATCTAGAAAACTAATAGACAGCTTACACAAACTTCTTCAACCAAAAGATTTGAAATACCTCCACCTACTGCTGGATGGGGACATTAATCCTAACCCTGGACCATACCATAACCATTCTAATACCTACAAAAAACATGACAAAATTCACTCTCTATCTACTACCAAACCTACTAACTCTCTCTATATTGCTCATATCAACATACGAAGTATTTGTAATAAAACCTCTCATGTTCATGCCCTACTAGAAATCCATCAATTTGACATTTTATGTCTAACTGAAACATGGCTAAAGCCATCCATCAAAGACAGGGAAATCACACCACCTGGGTATAACATCATTAGACTTGATCGTACTACTAAAAAGGGTGGAGGGTAGCAATTCTCCATAAATCTCATATCCAAATTAGTATTATAGATCAGACTCTTAGCCCTGATGATAATGCAGAAATACTTACCTCTAAACTTCAAATCAATAGTTCCAAAGCCATTAATATCACATGTGCTTATCTTCCCCCAGGAAATAACATTAACACATTTGAATGCATACTCAATTCACTCCATACCTACCTCCCTCAAGAAACAATTGTCCTAGGTGATTTCAACATTGATTGGTATTCCTGTAAAAGGACAAACCCTACCTCCCATATTAACCTCTATGGATTCACACAACTCATAGATAACCCTACTAGAACAAATAAAACCAACAAAAAAGAAACCATCCTAGACTGGATTCTTACTAATACTCCTCAACAAACCTACCAATCTGGTACTCTCCCTGAAGAACTAAGCAACCACTCACTAACTTATATCATTAGGCATAAAACTAACCTACCTTTACCTACCATATATAGAACACTTCGCTCAAAAAAACACTAACTCTGAACACTTTCTAACCAAATTAATACAATATAATTGGTCTCCTCTAAAATATCTCCCTCTAAACGAAGCAGTCCAACACTTTAATTCCACATTCCTATCTATCCTAGATCACTATGCCCCAAATCGCACTATTAGAACTAATGCTAAAGTAGCACCCTGGCTAACCAAAACCACTAGGCAAAAAATGATCCTCAGAAACAATCCTGGGCAAAATGGCATGCCACTAAGAATCTAACTGACCACCAAAACTTCAAAGAACTTAGAAGCAGCCATCCTAACAGACAAAAAGAATTATTACCTACACTCACAACAAAACTCCAACAAGGAACCTAAAAGATTCTGGTCCACTATTAATAATCTTTTATCCCCTGGCCAGTCTATCACACCAAGTCCTGAAGGCTCTAACCCAGAAAATCTCACTCAAACAGCCAGCAACTTTAATTCATTCTTTACTAATACTATCCAAACTCTTGCTAGTCACCTATCTCCTGACACCTCTAAGCTACCCTTCACTACTTTAAAACTACCTCCTCCCTTTCATCTACAACCTATATCCACCTCCTTTGTCTTATCACTGCTTCAAAAGCTAAAACCCACCACTGCTCCTGCTGACAAACTCCCTGCAGAATACCTGCAAATAGGCGCTAAAGCCATTGCCTATCCCATCTCTATTCTGATAAATAGATCTATACAGGAAGGAATTTTCCCAACTATTTGGAAGATATCTCATATCATCCCACTACACAAAGGGGGTAAGTCCAACAACAACTCTAACTTCCGTCCTATAGCACTACTATCACCTATTGCTAAAATCATGGAAAAATGTATTCACAAACAACAACTTAACCACCTCCTAAATAACCTACTTGCTAACTGCCAACATGGATTCAGACTTTCCCACAGTACTACTACAGCCTTACTCTCCTTTACCAACTCCATTAATTATAACCAGAACAATAATATCCTATCATCTTCAGTCTTCATTGACTTATCTAAAGCCTTCGACATGGTTAACCATAAACAACTTCTGCACATTCTTCAATCCCTCTCACTTGATGCTCCTTCCTTAACTTGGTTTACATCTTACCTAGAAAACCGTCAGCAAGCTGTTCTCTGGAAAAATACGTTATCTAATCTCCCAATCTCACTAGGAGTTCCTCAAGGCTCTATCCTAGGCCCCCTTTTATTTTCTATCTTTATTAATGACCTCCATTTAGCTATCCCATACACTATCTGCATACAATATGCTGACGATTCTACTATTATCTGCTCTGCCAATACACAAACCAAACTACACTCAATCACCCAAAAAGCTTTTACCACAGTCGAACAATGGTTCACTGACCGCTACCTACTTCTCAACCCCCAAAAAAACAAACTGCTATTGTTCTCACCTTTCCACAGATCTACCCCCCTAAACTTCACTCTTACTTCCACTGACAACACCCTTATTTCCCCAGAATCAACTACCAAACTACTACGAATAACCATTGACAACAACTTCAGCTTTGATACACACATCAACAATACAATAAAATTAGTTAATAAGAAAATTGTATCCCTTTACAGAATCAAAGCCTTCCTTATACCAGAATCAAGAAAAACCTTAGTCAGATCCCATCTTATCTCTTCTCTACTATATGCATCTGCCATATTCACTAACCTCTCCAAAAACAACATCAATAAACTAGCAAAAACTTACCATAATATTGCTCGATTTGCAACAGGAACCCCATTTAGAACTCACCACTGCCTGAACCTAAGAGAACTAGGTTGGCTTGAACTTCCTAACCAACTCCTATTTCAACAGCTCCTAATAGCTCATACAATCCTATACCAACCAACTAAAACGCCTATTCTCTAACCTCATTTCACCTTACAACAACCTGAAGCATCTACGTTCTTCCAACAAACTACTGATTAATATAACAAAACCTAATAACTCTGCAGGGGACTGCCTCTTTTCCAACTCTGTTGGAAAAATGTGGAATAAATTACCCTCTGACATCACATCTTTGTGCTCTCTCCCACTTTTTAAAAGACAACTGAAAAATCATCTCAACAAATACTAGCTATGCTCCTGCACCGACCCAGGTTAATTTCACTCCTTCCTCTTCTATCCTCTCTGACCTTACACAATTGACTTTATATGAATACTTTTTGACTAATGTAAAAAAAAAAAAAAAAAAAAAATCAACCAATGTTAAGTTGTCATTCTCGCCTTCATTCTTGCTAGATGGGTTCAGAGCCGATCCTCAGCTCCGACTCTGCCTATACTATAGCTCGAGAGCTATTTTTACCGGCTCGAGGCAGCCCTATATCCCACAATACCATGCGCTAACTCCCCAGATCTCGTTTGCCGCTTCGCTGCGAGGTAGTCTGTTTTTACCGGCTCTGGTCAGTAAGTGAATTTTCAGATTATATTCAGTTTTAGTAGTTTTTTTCCAGTTAGTTACCCTTCTTTAGGTCCCTTCTAACTGCCTTACCCTTT
The DNA here is from genome assembly GCF_019279795.1 of Protopterus annectens. Classification (NCBI taxonomy): domain Eukaryota; kingdom Metazoa; phylum Chordata; order Ceratodontiformes; family Protopteridae; genus Protopterus; species Protopterus annectens. The sequence goes on from NC_056750.1 coordinate 680,703,745, forward strand.
TCAATAGCCATTTTTCCCTTCTTAGTTTTTTATCTTGGGCCTACGGGCCTTTCCTTAGTTTTTCCCCCACCCCTTTCAGTGTGTGTGTGTGGGTCTTTTTTAGTCAGTTCTACTTAACTTAATTAAGTGTGTGTGTGGGCTGACTGTGTTCCTTTTTTTGTCAGGATGTCAGAGGACCCTAAGGTTTCGGGATTCAAGAAGTGTGACTCGTGCTGTCAGAAAATGTCTCTGACAGACGGTCACACTTCTTGTGTCTATTGCTTGGGGCCTTTACACCTGCAGGACTCATGTTCCATTTGTCACGGATTTAGTTCGAGTCCTGCAGGAAAGGCGTAACAAGCTCATCCTAAGGGGCTTGTTAAAGCCTGATGACTCCCCGTCCAAGTCTGGCTCGGGGAAGTTGTCAAAAACCGCCAAACCCTCGACTCCAGCTTCTGAGCCAAGGACTGGCATTATTGAGATGGCTCCGACCTCGGTTCTGGCTGGCTCCGAAGCGAGCAAAGTGGTTTCCGCTCTGAAACCATCATCGGAGCCGACCCCAGTGTGCAAGTGCTCTAGGTCCCCTTTGCTAGAGTCTGTTAGATCGGCTCCGAGGTCCCCTCTCTTATCGGAGCTGAGTCATAGGACTCATTCATCGAGGTCATCCAGGCTCTCTGACCACAACATTGAGAGAGTGGTCAGTAGACTTATAAAATCTCAGGTGCTGGCCCAAATGCTCCAGAGCCCATCTCACCAGACTGTGGCTCCTTAGATACAGCTATCCATTCTTCCTCCGACTCATCTCTCGAGCTCGGAGCCAGAGTTTGTTGGAACCGTGACCTTGCCCATATCGGAGCCGATACTTCCTCCTTCAGCTCCGGTGTCATTGGCTCCGACCTCTTCACTGGTTCCATCCATGAAGAGGTCCGGGCGCCAAGACTCTATTGTTGGCTCCGAGGGGGTGAGTGGCATCGGACCCTTGTCTGACCCCGCTTTCCCTCTCGGAGCTTCTGCTCTGGTTAGTTCTGCCCCGACATCATTCTCGGAGCCTTCTCTGTCAGTTCCGGGGGCGGTTCCGGTCTCTTCGGAGCCAGTGTAGCATTTGGTATCTGATGGGGGAGCCTTCGAGGTAATGAGGAGTGTGCTGGACCCAATGTCCACTCCAAAGTTAAGTTCTGCGGCTCCTCCCTCTATAGTGCCTGTTACCATCTCTGGCCATTCTCTTGCACCTGTCAGCAGAGATCCAAAGTGTGGGGTTCCCACCATGGGTGTCTCCTCCTCTTCCGAAGGCTCCCCTGAAGTTTCAGGGGAACCCCCTAGGAAAAGAAAGTGCAAGAGGAAGCACATAGACTCCCCCGAGTCACGTCGGACACCGACTTGGATGAGTCGGAAGGTTCCCCCAGATCCCCCTCTGAGGATGTCTCCTTTTCAGACATCCTGGAAATCCTAAAACAGAGAGGAAATTGGTCCACTCTCAAACCTTCCGAGGACGAGTCGGTTTACCTTGACGCTTTTGGATCTCGCCCTTCCACGTCCTGGGTGTCTCCCCCTTTCGACCCACTAATGGAGGTAGTGGCTAGAAAGACTTGGGCAGCTCCTGATTCAATGGAACCTACCCCTGGGAGGCCTTCTAAATTTATTTCTGCACCAGATGACAAATCCTTTCTCACCAAAGGTGTTTCAGTTGATGCTATGGTGGTAGCAGCAGCCACTAAAAAGGAATTGGCTGATCCTTCTGTATCTATTCATCCTCCTAACAGAGTGTCCAGGACCATGGACAGATACGGCAAGTGGACTTTTGCTTCAGCGACCTTTTCTATGCAATCGCTGAACAATTTATGTCATTTCACCCACCTCAGAGAGATTTGCTCAAAGAGTTGGGTGAAACGGTACAGGATCCTTCTGCTGCGGGGTTTAAGGACAAAATAAACTCTCAGCTGGCTACCCTGAACTCCATTGTTAACTCCTCCATGCAGCTTATTTCTTATGCAGCCGATGGAGCGAGTAGGGCCGCTGGCACAGGCGTTGCGTTGAGATGTCACGCTTGGATGCGACTCTGTAACTTTGCCGATCCCTTCAAGGCGTCCTTCACTAACACCCCGCTTGATGGTTCGGAATTTTCCCTGA